>NW_023339663.1:30096122-30096784 GCF_004916995.1 Morone saxatilis
CATCCGGGTACTTTCAGTGCACTGACTTTTGGTGTTATCTACACTATATACTTAAAACTAAGTGTTTGAAGTGTGCAAGTAGGCGGAATGAGACACAGCCATGGTATTAACATATGGGCCAGAGCAAGGCACAATCAAAATTTCTTTAGGAATTTTCTAGTTTATTCTAAAGTTTCAAAATGACAGGGACACAAAGCATCCCTGTAACAATAGCAACTTACTTCTCTTACTTACTCTTGCCTGCACACGCTGCAAAAGGAGAGGGACAGACACTGACTCTTGTTTCTTTTCGTGATGTTATCAGTTCTAAATTTGTTTCTGTGTGAGTCATTTGGCTAAAACTAGTAAAAATGCTAAGTTAACTGCCTATCAACCAAGACACTGAAAAACACCCAGTCATCTCTAACAACAACAACAACAACAACAGGCATTCTAACGTTATGGAATGTGTCCACAGGCGAGGTTTTGGACATGATGGGTCACACCAGTTGACACTTGTAGTCGTATAGGCCAACACAAGCCTATACCCTCTACAACCACCCAACCAACACTTCCTGGCTACACCTGATTGGATGAACGCTTTCTGCTCTGGGATTTCAAACCAGTAGCGTGTTTGGAAACTTTATCTTATATTCTAAAAAATAGTTCACCAAACGTGAAAA
>NW_023339663.1:30096813-30098140 GCF_004916995.1 Morone saxatilis
GTTTATTGTTTTTTGAGAGTTTCCAGAGGCGGCGAGTTGCGCTGCTGGACGCCCCTGAAAGCAGCCTGGACCTTAACTTTAGCCGCCAACATGGCGCACACTTTGCATTTGGCATTACAAAGCCTACGTGCCCTGTCTCACTGTGACTTGAACAAGCTGCAGGGAGAACATAATGTTAGTCTCTCTCTCTTTATGCTAACTTACTCTCTCACTCAGATGCGCTCTCAGGTACCGAAATGCGGAACTGATTGATGAATTCATGAATCGGTACTTGTATTACAGATAAAAGGCCAGATTTTTGGTTTTTGAAAGTTACACAAATTTTAGGACACAGCATCCGTTCCCCCTTGATCCAACAGCAGAAATGTATGTGGGAAAAGGGGTTTCTTAGGATATTAGACCATCGTACGTACAAGCACTTTCAATGAAGCAGCTTGACTCTCCCAATGACACAGCCTTGGCCTTAATCCTAATTAAGCAGTAATATGTATGGAGAGAGCAGAGAACAGCAGCTGGAGAGAACATTTTATGAAACATATTTGGACTCGGACTCTCAGGAGTCGCTGTGACATTTGCAAGGAATTCAGTCATGAGTTTTATGGTCTGTGTCCCAGCTGAGAGGGGCTCACATCCGATTAAATGGTAGCTCTCCGAATATTGGAACTGCACACAGTGAATATGAATGTGCAAACAGTGGTAGAGCTTTCCCATCCTGTAGCTTGGCCATAGCCTTCATGTGAACTCATCAACAGTCAATGAACAACTGCTGAACTTGATTTTCAGATGTTCTTCCCACATGTTGAGACTATACACATTTCCTAGCTGCCTGTGTACACAGTAGGTTAGCATGAGCACTAAAGATAAGCCTGACTGGGTTTTCAAAAAGACTGTTTTTTCCTGCAAATATGCATGATCAAAGAGAGAACAGGGTCTGTTGATAGCTTGATAAAGTAAGGTCCTGCAGAGGGCTGGGGAGTGTATACATTTCTCACAGCCCCATGGGTAATCATTTTACAGCCGTAAACACATACCAACATTGTACTTTTTCAAATGTTTAATAAGGCTGTTATCTGGCCTGTCACAAGCTACAGTTCTTGCTATTAATAAATAAAATAAGTTATATCAGAAAGAACAAGCCTTTAGCTTTAGTTTCATCTGGGACGTATTGAAAATTATATGCTTTGGTACTATCAAAAACAGCTCATTTAATACCACATATTAAAGCTGCAGTAGGTAAATTTTATAAAAATAACCTTTTGTCATATTTGCAGAAACTTTCACTATATCCTGACAGTATTACATGAGACAGAAAATCTATGAAAAAATC
>NW_023339663.1:30098240-30104072 GCF_004916995.1 Morone saxatilis
TATTTTCCTTAATTCATCATTTGTTAACTGGCTTTGTTGTGTGCGTCTCCCTCCAGTTGTCATGGCTGTATGGCCTAGTTTGTGACAGTGTGTTCTTACTGGGACAGGCCATCATGCGACAGGTTCGCACGAGCGATGGGGAGGGCAGCCCTGAGCACAGCTCCCTGGCCAACGTCACCTGCTGGCCCATGCCCGTCAACTGGCGGCAGAGTGGCTTCCTCCGCTTGATCCCCAAACCACAGGACACTGAGCACTAGAGAACATAATGGAATGGAATAGAATAGAATAGGAATGTTTACTACAAACAAACCTAATTCAACATCCATAAAATATAATAAGAGGCATATTCAACTAAATAAAAAATATAATTTAAAAAGCATTTAAAACCAGTATGAAGGGCATTTAAAAACAGCCTGTGGGACACAGCACCATGAACGCACATTGTAAGAAGTGGTGCTATCAAAAAGGCGTGGTTAAAGAGATATGTTTTTAAGTGCCATCACAAAAATTCAACAGAGCCTGCCTCTCTAATATCTTTCGGTAGACTGTTCAAGAGCTAGGGAGCATATCTAAAAAAACATTGCATCTCCAGTTTTCTTTATGGTGGAGTTTTGGATGTCTAGAAAGCTGACAGTAGAAAGTCTAAGGGTTTGTAAAGTAACATTCAGCAACAGGGAATCAATCAATCAATCAATTCAAGAGGATAAAGGGAGCCAGTGCAATGGCAATGAGTGCTCTCTTTGTTTTTGTTAGCAGTCTAGCAGTTGCAGCCTCTCAATGGACTTTTTAGGAAGACCAGTGAAAAGTGCATTGCAATATTCTAGTCCTGTGTTTTTTTCTGGGGATCCACTTTTTAAAAATGACAAACTATGGTGACTCAATTCACAGTGAGAAGAGCAAAACTGTGCATAAATGAATGTTTCGGACCATTTTTACTGCTGGGCCGTTTAAATCACTCAATCAGTAAAACAATACACATTTTAAATACTTTATAAATAAAATAACATATAAGCATTGAGGTTAACAGGTGTCCATTATTTTCTTTCGCGGTCACTTTATGAGACAAAATAAGTGCATTTAGGAAAAGTAAAGGCTCTTGTTTTTTAAAGTTATCAGTAAAACAATGTACACATTTTAAATAAATACTACTAAATACATTTAGCAGGAGGAAGAAATTCAGCAAATTTACCTGTGACCTACATACACTCTCCCAGTAACTGGGAATGAAGGCACAGATATAAATGTGGATGGTAAAAATTGGACTCTTTACCTCAGACGTAAGCACTGTCGAATGTTTGCTATTGCTTTAATGCCGCTAATTTGTGGCCCAAGTTCCCTAAAGTCTTTTTGTCTTTTGCAAATTTACTTACTTACTCCACATTTCACTGCAATTCCACTCAAAATAAGTGATTTTGCTCAAATACGTTGCTGTTATTAATGAAGACTTGTTCGGGCCTTAGTTCAATTTAGAAATGTTCCTGTGCAAATATTGCAGTACTGAAAATTTGCTGGTGCTCACCTTTCCCCATTCTCCTCCAGCCATGTAGGGCAGACAGTCAGTGTTGCTGCAGTCTCTGTTAGTGGCAGGTTTGGCCCCCCAGCAGGACTTGTCTCCCAGCCTCCTATAGGCTCCTGTGGACAGGAGCTGCTTACAGTAGACTTTCCGCACCTGGACACCCCCACCACAGGACCGGGAGCACTGAAGGGAGCAAGCAGAGGTAGGAAGGGAGGAGTTTAATCAGTTTTTATTACACACACAATCACATACATGGGCGCGCACACACACACACACACATAGTCCTACCTGCTGCCAGGGCTCGGTCTCCCATGCAGGAGGACAGTCCACCTGATTGCAGGGTTGCAGGATGGCAGGTTTAAATTCCCTGCACTCGTCCTCTGAAACAGTCAGAATGTCCTGCTGGTCGACGGACAACAGACGCATGCAAAACACGCTCCTGGTCTGTATGCCGACGCCGCAGGACGCAGAGCAGCCGGTCCATGCTGTCACCTCCCATCTGCAGAGGGAGATAATGGAGCCGATCACAAAACACTGCTTAATGCTAGGACGCAAAATCTCTCTAGGAGATGGACTGTGGAAGTGCTGATACCTTTTGTACACATTTGCAAACATGAAATGACCCCTTTGTGGCACAATATAAATATACTGTATAATTTTAAAATAGTTATAATACCCTTGTATTGTAAATAAAGAGATAATCGTGACAGTTCTCTGCTTCTGTCTTGTGTCTTCCCACTCACACTGTGTGGCAGAGATAAAAGGAGTAGAACTGAGGATGGAGGAATCAGGACAACATGTGTCTGAAAATGAAACATTGTTGTTCAGTCCACTGTAATTTATAAATGGCATTAATCTCTAATGATGCACAGCTGTCACTGCTTGTAATGGCTTGTTTCATGTCTCAGAACTTGGTTTTGCTTGAATAATGTAACAGCCTGATGTTGCATTTTCATGTGAGGTTTTTCCTTTCCTTCAACTAAATATTATATAAGAGATGAAAAAAAAATACTATATTACACTGTGGCAACCTCAATGTCTGCAAATTTAGCCAACATGAAAGTAACTAAAGCTGCAGTTCCTCTAACTGCCATTTGGCGCTGGCTCCAGAAGTGAGTCAGTGTCCATAAGGCCATGTTTGCAGGCTGGTACAAAAAACACTTTTGTTCTTTATAGGTAAAAACTGTACAGTGGGTGAATTTTTATATAACTCATCCGTTTAAATTGAATTATGGATTAAAGTTAAGGTCATGGCTGTTTTTAAATGATAGCCAGCTTTTGTCAGTAACCAGGTTTCTATCAGCCGGCCTTAGCTCCACCCACGCTCCCCCTCTTTGCCCATTTTTGGATTAGTCAGGAGCTGGCAGAGTCAGGACTAGAAAGATGGCCATGTTTCTACAGTAGTCCAGAACAAACAAACCAAACACTGGCTGTAGGTAGGGACGGTTTCAGTTTCTCCTACACTCTTCACAGCCTGTTCTCTTTCCCAGGTTGTCAAATACAGATGCAAGGACTTGCATTTAAATGGCGCTTTTCTGGTCTACTGACCAGGTGTGTCCAGGCTTTTTTGACTGGGGTGGCACGAATGGGGCACTGACGTATATGTGTTCACACACACATACACACACATACATTTTATAATACCATTATTTTACCAGTTCTCTATCTACTTGAATTACAAACATTACACTACAGAGTGCAACACAGAGTGGCACATACAAATATGATTTAAAGCTTCTATACTTGATTCTTTAAGTCTTCAAAATCGTACCTTTTTGTCAATATAGCTAGAAAAGCCATCAATCAACTGAATGCCGCTAGTTTGTGGTTGTACAGTTTCATGGGGATGGGATTACCCTAGAGGTCACTGTTGATCATTTTAGCGAAAAATGGTCTCACTACAATGAAATTTATACTATGGGAATGAACATCATCACATACGAATACAATTGGGCTAATCTCGGAGTGGAAGAGAGGGATGGCCATTTAAATTTCAGGGGTGGCCAGTGCCACCCAGGGCCTCCCCACTGGACACACTCCTGCTACGACCAAAGCACTTTACAACACTTGTGACATTCACCAATTCACACACACATTCATACACTGATGGCAGGGATCCAATAAGGAGCAAACAGCACTTCCTATCCAAAGTATAATCCAAAGATTATACTAAGCTAAACCATACACACACACACACCTACACACACACACACACACACACACACAGACAGCACAGCCTTCAGGAGTGATTTGGGGTTTAGGATCTTGCCCAAGGACACTTTGACTGCATTGGAGAGACGACCTGCTTTACAAACTGAGCCAAAGCCGCCTCATACCGCACAAGGACCAGATACAGAGCTCTGGTTCCTTTATTGCTTTCATAATTTCATAAAGTCAGCAGGAGACTACACCCTGTGTGTGTGTGTGTCTGTGTGTGTGTCTGTGTGTGTCTGTGTGTGTGAGGGCATGCACGCTGCAGCTGCTTCCTGTAAATGTCCATTAGAGGACAAGAGAGTGGTAAATCAGTGTGTGTAAATCAGACATGCCTCCAGTTTGCAGGACTACTAGATGGGCAAATATCCATTGGCTGCCTGAAAATGCAGTGATTTATAGCATGGACACACACATGCACAGGCATACACTGATGAAGTACAAAAAATATTACAACCACCCTCTGACTGCGGAGTTACAGCCACTTTTGCAAAATACAAACTGATGCCCTTCAATAATCGTCCTCACTGACATCTCAGTTGTGATATGAGTGCGCACAGAAAAGTTGTCCATGTCTGCCTCTAACCCACCTACCTATAATCTATGACAGTGGTTCTTTTTACATTGTGTACCTCCTCAGAAAATATTAGGCTCTCCAAGTACCACCCTTATGACCTACGTTAAAATGCAGCAGCGTAGGCTGACCCTATTCAACTTCAGCTACAGGAAAGGCAGAACTAATTTGAAATGACAGTTTCAGTGATGTCATGGTCTTTTTATTTAAAATGCTTCAGTATTTTGATCATATTGTTTTTCCTTTACATTTTTCTGCTAGATGCCACCAAATCCTACACACTGGTCCTTTACAGTGTGTATGATTTAGTGGTTTACTGGTTTCTCAAAACGTGCACAAAATGTTTATTTTTTCTCTAACGTGACTTTTGTGCTCTATCTATGCTGAAAATAATAATGAAAGTGAAAGTGTTTTCTTAGCTGCACCATCTGGTACTGAACATCCATACTTACCTATGTGTGATATTGATTTTAATTTGCCTAATGTCTTAAAAATATGTTCAAATCATGTTTAGTCTTGTTGCATTTTGAAGAATAGATTCTAATAGATTACATTTGTGCATCGGCCCCAAGATTGAAAAAATATCAAGATTTTATTTTAATTTATTTGATGTTTTGTTATTAAACGACAATATGTGATTTCTGCCATTCTTTCTCGCATCAAAACAATAACAAACCACCTTTGCTGTCATCGCAGTCAGCTTCTCCCGGTTAGGATTCCTTCACTGTTTATCTTCTTTTTTTTTTACTAAAATCCTTTATCTGGTTTAAATCTAGTTAAAAAGCACCAAGATCTAAACAGTGGGTGGTAAAAATGTGGCTTTCAAACTGCGATAAAAAGTCAAATGTATGACAGCTTTCTGGCAGAAAACCACGAACGCTGACGCAGGCACAAAAGGGGATATGACGCCACTCGACAGGGGACCAGTGAAAAGCACCGTTACCTGACAGATTACAAATGACAGCATTTCAGATTTGAACATTGTTGGAAACATTCTGGGATAATGTAAGAAACACAACTCGAAACTACATATAGAACATAGCTCTAATGTTTATACTAGACATTTCAATGTGGAAATGTTTTTTAAGCTAAAAATGCATCATACTGATTTCATACTAATACTGTTTTTTTAACAGCCAAATCATTTCACTTGGCCCAACCTGACTGCATGTCTAATTGTGTTTATTCAGCAAGGTACCTGTTTTGGAGGGCCAAATATGGCATATAAATCAGTTTACAAAGCAACAGCTCTCTGCAGTGGTCCCAAACCCTCTGACTGCACTCTCAGTGGTAATCCCAGTGTTTATTCAAACTGGTGCAGGCAACTCTGTTTAGTTTTCCTCTAAACTCCATCAATGAACTTCATTTGCTGCGTGCCACCCCGACTCTCTTTCCACCAGGCAATAAAAGCCCAAAAGAAAGAAAAAAAGCTGCCCTCTACTATCAACTGCTTTGCAACAGCCGCTGTAACCTCCACACACCAAGCACGATATAATTCCCCTGTGTCCTAATGGCTCACATAGTCTCCCTA
>NW_023339663.1:30104172-30104896 GCF_004916995.1 Morone saxatilis
TTTGGTCCAATTCCGGCACTGACCAGACTAACACTGATGATTGCACTAGTGATTACTGCTATATGTACTTATGTGCAATATGAAATGTATGTGCAAAGCCAATGTTCATTGTGCATTTTTCCTATACTTGATGGCATTTCACCTATGATCCATTTAAATGTCCCTTACTCAGTAGTCACTAGTAATGGAATGGATGGTGAATGGACCTGTACTTGTTATGATGCGCCGTTCTAGTCTTCCGACCACTCAAGCGCTTGTTAACACTAACGATGGCCACATTCACGCCTTTCAGCACAGATTCAGCACAGTGAGGTTGGCAAAGTCGCATTCGAACAGAAACTAACTCATTCCATCACATTCACACATGCGATGGCTATGCATTGGGAGGGCAATTTGGGGTTCAGTATCTTGCTCAAGGATACTTGTCGACCATGGCAATGGGGAAGCCGGGGATCGAACCAACAACCTTGCCGATTGGCCTGCTTTGAGCCACAGCCGCCCCTAGTCTGGCTTACTTGAAAACTTTCACAATTCATCTTTCATTGCCAAGCATTAATATTCATACGTGTGACCGATAACACAGAGCTCAAAGTTAAACTGGGTCCAAGCACAGAGAGACCACAGGCTTCTAATTGGAACAGTCCCTTACTGTAGCGTTCAATCTCTGTGAACTTTCTTATCGCTTCTTTCTACTGGGGGAGCTGACTTATGCAGGGGGTGGCAT
>NW_023339663.1:30104921-30107524 GCF_004916995.1 Morone saxatilis
TACACTAGGCAAAAATAACACATTTATACCACATGCAAAACAATTGCATGGTTTTAGCCCAAAATCCACAGCCACCTTAAAGCTTTGTCAATAAGGGCCAGTGTTGCCAACATCACAGAAATACCTCCAAAGAAGTGATTGATATTCACAGATTGATGCTCCCACTATAATTTTAAAGAATTGGCAATCCTATCCCTAGTGTAATGCCAGAGATAGTAATTCCTGTTACTGAAAATCATTTGGGAAGAAGTGTTAAAAGTGTTGCTGCTTTTGTTCACTTTCCAGCCATAGAGGAGGACTTTCAGACACTCCATTAGGTCTTGAGTAAGCTTTTTTATGGCAAGTTTACCCTGGGTCCTGTCCGCATATGTTAGTATTATGTAAAATATGTAAAATTGCAACAAGCATTTATGGCATGCATAGATGAAATGCACACAATTCTATACATTAAATGCATGCTTTTTTGTTTTTTTGAGAGAGAGAGGGGTGTGACATGCAAATGTATGTATTTTTAGGAATCCTTTAGAGAATAAGTCTGGTGTTAATCTGTTTTTCTTATGTCAACTAAACCCATAAAAAGACCCAAACCATCATTGATCCTACTCAGAAGCAATGTGTTTGTATTCAAACCCTCAAAAAACCTAAAAATACATCAATGAGCCACACTGTTGCACACAGTGACACATTCCTTCATTACCATGAATGAAGGGATTACAGTAAAGTGGGCATGTCTGCAAATTGGATACTTGTACCCATAGGTACCCATAGAACCCATTTTCAAAATGGCCATGCCAACCAAAACTTTGCCTAACTTTGGGGCTTTATTTAGCATCCTTCCTTCCTAGCATCACATGGTTGATACCAATGAATACTTTGGGTCATCTAGTTACATATGATACTAGTATCTCACCTTGGAGGGCATGGCTCAGGGTCACAGATGCGTATCATTACTGGTGGCCTGCTGGATGAATCACACAGAGAGTCCTCCACCTCCTCACCCTGCTTCCTGTTAACACACCTCACAACTGCTTTCTGCTTCCCTGGACAGAGACAAGAAACAGTTGGACATGAAAGGACAGTAGGCGTAGACAAAAGACTCAACTGCCAACATCCATCTTAGAAACCTTACCAGCAGCACATGTGGCTGAGCAGGCAGTAAAGCCCCTGTAGTCCCAGCTGTACACTTCCTCTGTCTGGATGTAAGTGGCCCCATGGTCCTCAAGGCCTGAAGAGATGCCAGGAACTTTAGAACATGGCCCCTGGTAGCAGGGCCTCTCAAGATTGGGTTTGTCCTTGCCACACTCCTCCTTTGGAAGGTCCACCTCCGTTTTGGTGAACGAGAGAAGAACCTGGCACTTCACCTCCCGAGTTTGCCTTCCAGCCCCACAGGTGGCACTGCAGGGTGACCAGGGCCCGGGTACGAACCTGAACACAAAGGCAGAGAACATAAACAGGAAAGGTTAGAGATGGGCAAGAAACTAAGGCTTCTAAGTCAATTTAAAAACTGTTAAGAGACTCCATCTGGAACTGTAGAGTGTACATGTAAAAATAACCAGGGATGCTGGAAATGTAGATGTAGCACACCTTTTGGAATTGGCCTAAAATTCTGGCCTTTCGTGCAGGAAACTGATATATTGATATCACGTCTGAGTCAGCATAGACAAGATTTGCAAACAGGCATGCAAACAGTATTGTCTAACGTGCAACCCCATACCCTGCATGATGACTGGGTATGAAGCAGGGAACAGTCTCTGACAAATGATTCTATGATGTGCATCAGGCTTTAGTCACTTGGTTTCCACAATTTCTATCACTCTGTTAGCGTGCTCATTTATTTGTCACAGTGGGCTGTCTAACCAGCCAGATAGTGACAAAAAGAAAATTGAGGAAGTGGAGACATAATTTTAACATTTATGGTAGCATTTTGGCAAAACTTCAGCCTGAGCTTACGCTGATCACCTGCACAAGATATGACATTTTAGAACTTGTTGTGCATGTCTTGATTGAGTTTTGAACACCGCAAATGGCAGGACCCTGGCGGCTGTGGCTCAGAGGCAGAGCGGGGCGTCCAATCGGAGTTGTTGGTTCGACGGCTCCTCCTGCCACGTTGAAGTTCCTGAGAGACATAACCAATTGTCCGATGCATACGCTCGGTGTGTGAATGTGTATGAATGAGTTAGTTTTGTTCGATGGCTTTGCTCACGTGTGATGTGTCGTGAATTGTGTGAAAGGTGAATGTGCCGTAGTGTAAAGCGCTTTGAGTGGGAAGACTAGAACGCGTATAAATACGGTCATTTTTCATTCATCGCTGCTGTACTTAGGTAAACATGTCAGTATCCACTATTATCACATCTTGTACTGAAGAGCCATCTGTTTGCTGTTAATATGCTCTCATATGTGTATGCTATCAAATTCCTGCATGCATGCCTGCTTTGAGTTTGTTTATTGTATCCCATGTACTGCAGCGTCTCCACAGCCACCTTAAAGCTTTGTTTCCACGGTTTGCAGTGAAGTCTCTCGCTATGAACGCCCAAGTCTTTGCAGCGGTGTCTGAAACGCGTGATGACGTAAAGAGGTCGTGAGCGGCGGCAGCACCCCGAGTT
>NW_023339663.1:30107549-30109624 GCF_004916995.1 Morone saxatilis
CTTTAATTTATTTTATTTTTTTAATGTTCTTCTTTCTTCCACTGCTGCCCTGGAAACTGGACTACTGCGGCATCCCTGGATCCACACACAGTTAGCACCACTTTCAACATGGCTGCACTAAAGCTTAAATAATGAGGCCCAATTTCACTCAATTAGGTGCTGTTTGTGTTGATGGTTATTGAGTGTGTGTGTGTGTCGTTGGGCTCGCTGGCCATCCCTCTGGGACTCCCTGAGGCCACAGAGTGGATAATTAGAGTTCATGTGAGAGGGTTAACCCACCTCAGTGGGCACAAGAGAGCGAGGCAGCTCACTGCTGCAACTCGCTTTTGATGTCTGGCCAACTCTCTCTCCCCACTATCTACCTGAATGTCAACCAATTGGGACAGTGCAAGGGCTTGACATTATGTCTGCGGGTTATCATTATATGTATTTTTTTTTTCCTGATCGATTGGCTCTGGTCTGCAGTGGTGCTTCTGGGGGTAACTGTCACCGCTAGTTAGGGATTGACCAGTGGGTATCATTAAGAGCGAGAGCGCCTGCTTGGGGGAGGCTTTGTTGTGGGGAGGGGTTGTGAAGAAGCCAAGCCTTTCTTTTAGCCTCCTGGACTTAGTTGACCTTTCACTTAGGGAGCAGCTGGAGCCGAGAGATATTTAATTGAATGGAGTCTTCAGATGTATTTTGGAGAGAGCAGAAGAGATACCGCCTTCTCAAGACCAAGCAAGTGTGGGGAGACAGAGACAGAGAGCGCGGGGGGAGAGTTTGCTTGACCTTCAAAGCCTAATTGATAGGCTTTTCATAGACCTTGTTTGAGATGTGCGTGGTCCCTGTTGTTCAGCAGACCCTTACAACTCCTGCAGAAGTACAAAGTCAACCGCAGGTAGGGAGCCCCCAGTGGCCTGCCGCAATCAATAGCCGCCGGCTCGGCTAACGAGAGCTGCAGTCACTCTCCAGCATTCACAGGCCCCATTAACAGGCAGCGCCCAGCCTAATTCCACAGCCTGCATTCATTAATGTGGAGAAATACGGGGCAATGGCAACATTATAAAACAGCCTGGAGATTAACTGATGTTTGCATTCGGCAAAAGAAGTCAAAATATAACAGCAAAATGATGTGTCTGGTACTTGATTGATTAGGAGAAAGCCAAGTTAACAAACGAGGGGATACATCAAAACAAAAGCAGCCTTCGAGTGCTCACTGCTGCCCTCTCCACCCAGTATTTCTCCCTCCATCTCTTCTTTCCTCTGTCTGCCTCCCTGTTTATTTTAGCTCACAGAATTTTGATAAAACAGGCGATGAGCAGCACAGGAGGCTAAAACAGATTAATGACAATTCAATTTTGTTCACGCCACAGAGCTGTGAGGTAAAAGGCTGAGGCTTAGTGTCTGCTGGTGACAGGGGAAGTTTGCAGGAAGAGGAGGAAGCTTGGGCCTTATTGTCTTTGAAAAGTGATTTAATTAGAGCTCCCTCCATCACCCCCACTCCATGGAGACAGCAGGGATAGACAGCTTTGGCGAAGGCAGCAGCCTTGGATGCGCAGAAAAGATTTCTGAAGGATCATGTACGGAGATCAACTGATAAGCAGCTAATTTTGTGTACTTATGGGAGCAAACGATCGTGTAGCCCCCCCCCCCNNACACACACACCCCTCCCCTCCCAGCATTCCTCCAGCCGAGAGGATGAAAAGCAGGGAGTGGAGCCCAGAACTGAGGCTGTTTCGGCCATTAATGCTGATCTCCAAAATTAAAGATTTATACCACTTGATAGAGCTCACTAGCAGCAGCACACATACTGGATAAAGAAGGATAGGGGGAGGGAGTGCCGCTTTCTCCTTTTAAGGCTTTCTTTAAAGTATCTGAATGGGAAAGGGGGGTAGGTGGGGGGAACACAATCATGAAGAACCACTTTTCAGCTAATTGGAATCTCTTGAATAAGTTACCAGTGAATGATGTTTAATTTGGGAAACGAGTGATCTTCCTGACACTTTGATGGGAAATTAAAGGAGATAAGACTCATCAACTCAGCCAGGATCTAAAACAGACAGTCTTTTTTCATCGTCTACATACTGATTGATTCC
>NW_023339663.1:30109721-30114110 GCF_004916995.1 Morone saxatilis
AGTCTGGTGACATTCTATATTTTTTTTTATCCACAATTCCCATGAAAAGACCAGAACAATCAATAAAAGTATCTTAATAACAAGTCTGTCCAAATCCTTTTATGTTATTATATATATCTTATTTCTCTGTACCATAAAACTCTATTGCTGTGTGACATGAAAACACTAATCCCACATACACTGTTTGCTGCCACAAATACTATAGTATACTCAGTGGTCCTCTGCTTCAAAATATGACGCTGCAGGTACCCTCTCACCCCATTTCTGGATGCACAGTTACCAATAAGATGCAACGTCCAGCAAGAAACTTGAAACTTGAGTAGTTCTTCATTATGAAAGAATGAAACCAGTTTGATTATGCACATACATACATACAGCTGTAAATACTTGTTTAATACTATTGCAATATAACTGACTTGTGTATATACGTAACACCAGTAAAACTTGTAAAAGATGATGGACCGGACCATTTCTGATTTACATTTTCAACTTCAAACTAAAGAAGAAGGACTATAGACCTACAGATACGTGTATCTTGCAAGCTAAACGGTTTATTGCTGGGAGTACTACCTAAAGTGTACATATATTTTCATTACATTTTTTTGTTTTGTTTTTCTGCTGTGTATTTTGGTACTGCTGTGTTGTTGTTTTGTATTTGTTATACATTATTGTCAGTATCATTGTCTTTGTGCTATTGGGATGGGAAGTGGATTAGTGGTGGGAGACATCCTTCTTATTTGCACCGGTAAAAGAAATGGTAAATGGACCTGTACTTGTATAGCGCCTTTCTAGTCTTCCGACCACTCAAAGCGTTTTCTATACTACGTGCCACATTCACCCTTTCACACACATTCACGGCAAAGTCCATCGAACAGAAACTAACTCATTCATACACATTCACACACTGATGCCATGCATCAGGAGCAATTTGGGGGAAGCCGGGGGATCGAGCCAACAACTTCCAATTGGGGGACCGCGCCGAGCCACAGCTGTGTGGTGGTGAATTGGTGTCACTGCAAAGTTTATCCAGAGTGTGCTGAGATTTAAAATACTGTGGCAAACAGCAGAGTAAGAGAAAAGAAGAAGCTCTGAGCAATTCAAACTAGAATAGACTCACAATATATACTGTATGTTCAATTATTTAACTTGCTAAATTGTATTTAACTTAAGAGTTATCTGTTCAATAAAGCAGCCTTCTGAGGACTTTTGCAGAGTAATATCAGTGCACAATCCACATAGAGAAGGTCTATTTTTATTCAAGTTTAAACATTGATTATATTGGCTGCCATAATGGTAATCTGTGAATTTTTCCCTCTTAAATTGGTATCAGTCTCAAAAATACCATATAAGTCTGGCACTCGAAGTAATTACAAATCCACAGTAATGACCCTGTACTGTTACAGGACCATCACTGTGTGTTGACCTGATAAAGCTAAGTGCTTGCATTCATTAAAAATGAAAAAAAAAAAAAAAAGTTCTCTATGCGATCAGTGCAAACTATTCAGGGTTCATTATTGCTAAAATGCTAACAAAGGTGTGGCTATACTTTTGCTTTCTCCAATATTATTACTAGATGCCAACACACTGTGTAAAATAAATGGGAGCAGGTATTATAGGCATCCTTGAATAGTGTTAAACAAGGTTGTGGCGTTACTGTGAGTCATTTGCCCTTTTTCAGACATGGAATACATCCCATTGCTGCCTTCACCTGTCTGTTGAAGTAATGGCTGTCTGTCAGTCACACAGAGGTGATTTCTATGCTAATATTCACTCAGACCTGACAGGGCATTTACACAGCAAGCTGCGATATTTGGTGAGTTAAAAATGTTATGATTAGGAGGAATGCGTTTTCTTTCCTTCCACAGGTTATTTTTTTGCCATTGAAGCCTTCATTAATGACCATCTTGAGCGTGAGAGACAAACTCTGCAGCCTATTTTATAAAGTCTGACAGCACTGAATGACAGGATCTTAAGTTGGGACTCTCATTTAATTCCTAGTTGCTCCCTCGATGTATATAAAGCTGGATATTCATTTATTTATTCATTCAGTTGGCAAAATGAGGGGACAGACTGTTGATCAGATTATTACTGTGGTTGTGTGAGGAGAGCTTTTAACCTCTTTTGCCTCAGTCACACATGTTTTTATATAATCAACTGAAAATAATTGTTGTTGTCTGTTGTCTATGTCGAGTGCAGGGCCTCTTCTATAGAGGTCCACCATGTTTTTTACAGTAGCCCAGAATAGACAAACAGAACACTGGCTCTAGATAGGGCCTTCCGCATTTGTTACGAGTTTTGTGGCCACTGTAGTTTCTCCTATGCGCTTCGTTGAGTCAAGGTTGTTTTTTTTTTAGTGATATGAAAAGTTACCAGGTCCAACCTTGTTATTGTGACTTTTAGGTGAAGGGGCCACGGTGCTCATTCATACAGAAGAGAGACATGTGCATGTCTGAAAGATGTTATATATTGTTAGTGCACTATATGTGCACTCTTTACTCATGCTTGATAAAAAAAATTCTGGCTCGTACACACTCACACACCCACACACCCAGTGCTGTGTAAATCTGTTCGGCTCTGTTTCCTCTCCTTCCGCTGCTGATGATAAGCATGTGATTATTGCCTGCTGCTCTTTGCCTGGTCAGCTCTGATAGCCTCCACGGGATCCATCAGCTCTCAGAGCTCACACACACCTCAAACACTTGGCAGACACACACATATGCTTGTTGGACTCTTTGCAAACATGGTCTTTAAACACTTCCTACACACACCTCAAACACTTCACATCTTCATCGCATGAAGCCAAGCACATCTTATGTATAGCTACATTAATATGATTAGCAAAGCATTAGTTGTTAACTATTTAATTAATCACCAACTATTTAGATAATTTAGGGACCAAAACAACTAATGTATTAATCATATATGATCATCAGATTAATTAATAATGAAAGTAATTGTTCCACATGTGAACTGCAAGCACACGAGTCCAAAAACATTTGTTGCACATTTGTTTTTGTTTGTTTGTGGAAGAATATGTGGAAAAACCAACATGAAAACCATGTGCTTGCATGTATAATTGTGAATGTGAATCAGTTAACCTGTGAAATAATCCCATGTGCTTGCTTACTACAAAAATGTGTCTAAAAACCACATGTTGGGCGGTCACATGCGACTTTTTCGTGTATGTTATCTGGATTAGAAAAATATAGATTTTAAAGAAGGTAATTGCATGAGGAATACATTGGGATGCGATCTAATCAGTCAGACCACATCAGTCAGATGTAAATGACGACTTATTAAGAAAACAATCTGCCCAGCATGCTAACTCCACCTCTCTGTGCTATTTTAAACTGCCCATCATAAAGCTACAGACTTTAGAAAGCTACTTCCTCTGCAAAGTAAAAATAAGTAGAGCCCTTATAGCAGCATCGCCTCTGGAAATTCTCAAGGGATCACTACGACGTGCAAAACGAATGTTAATAAGCGTCAATTAGCTTTTTTGTTATTTCTGATGTCATGTGACCCATGAAACGTCGTAGTGGTCCCTCAAGAGTTTCCTTCATTGCTTCTCTTGACCTGAGATGCGACTCCACCAGCTCTGCATGCTTAATTTGCATATTATAATCTGATCACTATGCAGGCAGAATCAAGACAATGATGATGGTAAGAGCGCTATCTAACATAATGCTTCAAAAGCTCCCATAGGTCTTCAGTTCGGTTGAGATCTGGTGACTTTGATTGGCATATAACATGCACCATTTCCACTATTTCCATTAGTTTTTTTATCTTATTTATGCAGGGTTTTCCTTTTATTTCTCACCCATATTAAAGTGTGTGGGACTGAGCTTGAATGTACCTTCCAGTGATAGGACTGTCTGTCCAAACCTCTCCTCAGGAGAGCCCTGCAGAAAGTCTGACCTCCAGGGAATCTGTCTCTCTGCTCACATCCATTTATTCTGTTTCAAGCTCACTGTCACACATTACCTCTGGGGCATCTGTCAGTCAGCAGCTTTAGGATTTTATTACATAAATCAGCTATGAATCTCAGTTTCTTCAAGCAGTAGTAGTGTATTGATCCCTCACTGGGATGGTGGGTGGATAGGGAAGAGACACAGTGAACTGAAGCAAATTAAGTTTTTCATCTTAGTCATGTTATCTGCTGTGTACAGATTGGATTGGAGAGTAAGAATGTATTGTGTTTCAGATCTAGTACACGTTGCACTACTGGCACTTTTATACTTTTTACACAATAAAGAAGCAGATGAGAATTGGACCCAGATAAAAAGTAAAGTGTGTACTGAAGATGAATTAAATAATGATGGTGATGATGTCATAATAGCAAAACCAAATCCAAATGTAGATTCATCCACTTCTACAAGACTGTCACAC
>NW_023339663.1:30114210-30125612 GCF_004916995.1 Morone saxatilis
TGTTGCTACTGTTGTTGCTGTGCATCTTTGTCTCTGTCTCTGTCCTTCTGTCGTTACCTCTGTTCTCTCTCTCTCTCTGTCTCTCTCCCTCTCTCTCAGACGACCACCCACCTTGAGCCGGGGTCTGTCTGAGGTCTCTTAAAAGGAAGTTTTTCCTTGCTGCTGTCGCCAAGTGCTTGTTCATGGTAGTGTGGTAGATGAATGTTTTAGGAGGGTTAGTAATTGTATACAGTTTGGTTAGAGGGTAGTGATTTTATGGTAGGGGGATAACAAGATTGATAAGAATCTGGTCACAATCACAGGGTCAGATCAAAGGACAATTTGTGTTGAAGACCTCAACCTTTCATGTGTGATTTACAGCAGTAATGTGAATAGGATACCAGATGTTTTTTGTTTGGATGTACTGAAAGGTATATAAGGGAGAGCATTCTGGAAGTCTGGAGAGAACATGTATGCTGTGGTATTTTCTCCATGTCCCTCCCTGTGTTCTATGTTGTTTCAAGAAACCCCCAAGCTGTTTTTTTTTTCAATCTACGAACAAACTTTACACCACTATAGCCGCCTTGGGAGGATCATGGTGACACACAATTCATACACTTAGTATTGTCCTTGTGCCAAACAAAGAATGCCGTGTGTACAAAACAATATAAGTAAATGGCATTTATGTGTTCAAAACAGACTGCCTGCATAAGTACACCTCAGCAGCACCAAAACACTGTCTATCCACCAGCGGCCGAACACCTTTAGTAAATTGTGCAGAATATATATAATCATAAAAAGCTACCAGACGACCTTGTAAAGCCAAAGGAACTGACAGATTATATCACATCCAACAAAGACCATTTGCACTGTCTTGTCCACGGTCAGTACATCTTGAGAAGTCAAAAAGACTCGAAATGCCATAATTAATGTAACTGAACGATTTCAAGTAGAGTCTGATTGCAGACAAGGTGGGACATTTCTGTCGCACCTGACGGGAACGCCGACATAGATGATTTACATGGAACAGGACTGTCCAGTAGCTACTGACTGCCTTTTATCCCCCCAGTAACTTTACTGACTGCTGTATTGTCCTGTTTGTGTGCTTTTAAATCAATGTCAATGCATTCTGTTGTACAATTGAACTTATGATCTGGAAAACACTGCAGCCAGTTCTATTTGTTATAGTGTACCTCCTGGACCATACTCTGATTTTATATCTGAATTCTCAGAGTTTTTATCAAGTTTAGTCCTTAAATCAGACAAAGTTATTATGGTTGGTGATTTTAATTTCCATGTGGATGTTCACAATGACAGCCTTAGCCCAGTCCATTATGTCTGGAATGAGTAGTGCATCATTAAGGGAAGTGCAGTATGTTTATTCATCGTCTCTTAGGATAAGATGAGAATGACATCACTCTCATGTTTGTGTGTTGAGAACACAGATAGAGGATGTGGTTAGCCATGGATTGAACAGACAAGGTGTTCATCAGTGAGTGTTAGAGATGTTGGTAGGTGTAGCCTTAGTAATGCATTTATTTCNNTTATCAGATCGTTCTCAGTTTGTACACGTTAACGATGAATCCTCCATAAACACTAAAGTTAGTCATGGACTTCCACAAGGTTCTGTGCTTGGACCAATTCTATTTACTTTATGTATGGGTCATTCCATGAATGCGGTACGATTTGGACTTTGACAATTTCAGATTTTTGACCAAAATGGATGACTTTTCTGAACACCCCATAACATTAACTACATATTCAACTTCCACAATAATATAAATTCCCATCTCAGGCATCAAATCTCTACTATTATTGGTCATTATTTTATGGTGTGGGCAATATTAGTCTTCAACCCCATTACGGACACTAATGGAAGTATCTGAATATGTTTATAAAATGTATTTGTAATTAAATCAACATTTTTCTATAAATCAGATGTCCCTCACCATTATTCAATAATTGCAAATATAAAAATTACATTAAATCTCACACTTTTTCTCCATGAAAACTGAAATGGGCACATTTTGTGACAGCGACATCATCCTTTTTGATCAAAAATGTGGTTTAAATTCAGAATTTGAACTAAAATTTATATTCTTATGATTGCTCTAAATATTTCATACAGATTTCCAGAAATATTAAATCACTTTATCATAAACATATTAAAAATAACTAATTCAATGTAAGATTTTCTATATACATTGTATTTCATTGTAACCATTTAAGAATGACAATAGATGTAAATTGTATAATAACCAAACTACAGGAAAAACAATGATTAACATACATTAAAACATTGCAAGCTGACTGAATAAGCTCTCCTTAGGCAACATTTTTAGGAGTCACCCCATTAACTTTCACTGTTATGCAGATGATACCCAGTTATATCTATCAATCAAGCCCAATGAAATTAATCAGTTATCTAAATTACAAGCATGTCTTAAGGACATAAAAACCTGGATGAGCTGCAATTTTCTGATGTTAAACTGAAGTTCTTGTACTTCAAAAACCTCAGAGACTCACTGTCTAAAGATATAGTTACTCTAGATGGTATTACCTTGGCTTCCAGCACCACCGTCAGCTTGGTTCGGGAGGCAGGCACCCTCCTCTCCACATTTAAGAGTAGGCTTAAGACGTGTGACCTGCTCTGTTTGAAAAGTGTCCTGAGATAACCTTTTGGTATGAATTGATGCTATACAAATAAAATTGAATCTACAGTGCAGTTGCAGATTGCAACTCCCTCACTCTCTCCTTCTAAGCTCGAAGGAGAAACTGCGGTGACCATGAAACTTGCAAGAAAACCCACAAACTGCCCTGTCTAGAGCCAGTGTTTGGTTTCTCCGTTCTGGACCACTGTAGAAACATGGCGGACTCCATGGAAGACGACCAATGGCATCTGTAGACAAAAATGGCTCATTTTAATGTTTTTCTAACAATAACTTGTTACACATTGGACCTTTAAGAGAATTCTACCTCATTCTGATTTCATGCTATCTGCCCCAGTATCTTCATTTGCAGAGTTTCTTGCTCAAAAACTGCAAAAAGATTTGGACTGGGTTTTTGGTTCTCAAATTCACATTGCAGGGAGGATTCAGTCCATTATGTCTGGAATGAGTAGTGCATCATTTAGGGAAGTGCAGTATGTTTATTCATCGTCTCTTAGGATAAGATGAGAATGATATCACTCTCATGTTTGTGTGTTGAGAACACAGATAGAGGATGTGGTTAGCCTTGGATTGAACAGACAAGGTGTTCATCAGTGAGTGAGTACCAAGGTACGTGTATTTGGACAGAGCCAGGCTAGCTCTTTTCCTGCTGCTACCCCCGCAGGCTTTGTCTGGAGTGTGTGTGAATGGGTGAGCTTAGTATCCTTGTGATGAGCTGGTTGGCACCTTGCATTGCAACCTCATCAGTGTATGAATGTGTATGCGAATGGATGAATGTGACAAGTGTTGTAAAGCACTTTGAGTAGATCAGAAAAGCGCTGTCCATTTACCATCTACCTAAAGCTGGGTGATAAATCGATAAATTCTAATTTACGTTTTAAAACGGCTGAATCATAAAATCGAGATTTTAACTACGAATATCATAATGCCAAGATATCCAGCTGCTAAGGACTCTGTAAAACAAGCCGAAATCCACTCCCTCATCTACACAGAACACGTAGAATAATTTTCCCATAGTATCCCATATGAGAAGATGGGCCCCAGTGATAAGACATTACAGATGTAGTGGTTTTTTATCATCAGCAAATTTATGGTGTCTTTGGTAGTTGATCTTTTAAGAAAAAATCCTAAATCGGATGTTGTGTGACAAGATCAGATATTTTATTTTCAGGCCATATCGCCCAGCCCGACATTTACACTTTACTTTCCTCAGGGGTCAGGCTAAGCCAAATAAACACAATTCTCACACCTGCAAGAGAAGTATGAAATTGCTGATTATCATATCAGTGCTTCCTTTATTTCCTTTTTCCTTTTCCAGGGCTGGATCGATGGAGGATTTAATCAATAGGCTAAAGAGCAGAAATGCATTTTCTTTTGACACTCTTTTACCATTTTATTATGACCTTGAAAGCCAAACTGCTGTTGATACACACTCCGCTCAAGCTTACACTTGCATGCTTTTCCAACATCCTTATGACCTCTAGAACTACTGTCTGGATAACACAGTCCTATTAACTTATAGTGTTCTGTAATATTGTGTTTCCTCCAGTGATGGATTCAAAGAGGTGATGCCATATGATCACTTCCAACCACTGCCTCGGTGAGTAACGCTTCCAATCATTCATTTTAAAACTGTCTTTGTTCTATCATTTGACATATTTCCAGTTTGGACAGTGTTCTGTGAAATATAACACAGGAAGTGTTTGGGCAGAAAGTGTTTAGAAGTTTGATATGATTACTGGTTGGAATACATCCATTGTTGCACCCTGAAGTAATCAGAAGTAACAAGAAAAAGGATGTAAATATTAATTAAACTTTCTTCTCTGGAGAGATGCTGTAAATTCTCCACACAAGATGCTTGCAGGAATTTATCTACATGAAAAAGTGATATGGCAGCCTTCCAAAGCCACTAATTTCATGTTCTTAAACTGAAAATACAGGCTAATTTTAATAGTCTTAAATTATTATGAAGATTTGACTTCAACTTTCTGAGCAAAAAACTCTGTACCACTGTACTGAAATTATTTATGTAGGGAAGTGAGCTGAACCTTATGTTTCATTTTTTAGCAAGTCAGACAGTTTTCATCATAACTATAGAAAGCAAAAAGATTGTAAAAAGGGGTGCCCATTTTTTAAATCTTTGAATGCAATGACAATTTCCCAAAAGCCACCAATGCACATGTCAAAACTAAAATTATGTATGGAAAAGATAACCAAATAGGGAATATTCCAGTGACTAGCTAGTCACTAAAGCTAGCTAGTAACTAAAAATGGTAATAATAAAGTCAGTGGATTACATGACTACTTGTATGTGAAATGTTTTGCTCATACTGATAAACAGAGAATTATCTCAAACTCTCCACTTTCCCTCAGCTCTACGCAGCTTTTTTGCATTTTTCAGCTCATTGTTTTGATTTTTACAGTTCAGTCTCAAGCATCTCATCAGCCTTCCTTCCAGCAGCAGCAGGCAGCTCTGAAAAAGCTCTGATAATCTCTGTAAACTCAGGGGCAGCTGTCACCCCAGTTTGGTGTAAAATGCTGTAAAATTTACAGCAATAGCGTGTCAAAAAAGGCAAATGAATTAAATGTTTTGTTATGGCCACATTTTAGACTTAAGTTCAATACAAAAAGACATGTATTTGGAATAATGTCTGAAGATTTGGAAATGAAACAATGTATTGATTTCTAATGTCACCTTTAGATATTTCTATTCAGTGCTTTACTAACTTGCCACAATAATGATGATATATGTGTTTGCGATTAAATCAGCATATATTTCTGCCATCCCTTAAAGTCTCCATGCCACCCTCTGGACACCCAAATGTCCTAAATGCTTCGGTCCAAAAACAGAGCTAAAAGCAGATTGAACATTGGACAGTACACAAACATCACACAACAAATTAATGAATTCAGGTCTATTTCACTATAGTTTCTTTGCTTCCTCTAATGGTTGCAGGATAAAGATAAAATGGTGGCAACTGTTGTGAAATACAGATGCTTCTTGCAGTCAGCAACTGCAAGATGCCACTAAATCCTACACACTGGTATAATGCTGAGAGAGAGTTTATTGAGGTGTGTGAATCAGTACTAGAGCCCGACTGATATATCTGTATTGTCGGTCTATCGCAGACATATTGGTATCAGTATCATACCCCAAGTGCCACCCCATTATCCCTGCCTCTTCTACTCGAAGTGGAGTCTTTCAGAGGCTGTAGAGGGCTCTGGCTCCGGCTCCATTTTAAAGATAGAGTGAAACTAGATGACCTAACACATCCATTGGAACCAACCATGTCATGCTAACAGTTACGGTCAGCAAGGGGGATAAATAACACTCCAAATTTAGGCAAAATTTGTCAAAAACTGGCCTGGCCATTTTCAAAGAGATACCTTGACCTAATCCTGTGTAAAGTATATGTGTGTTATTTTGGCCTAGTGTAATTGAATATTTCTACATACTCGGGTCTATAAACAATGTTGGAATTGTGAAAATTGGTAATGACTGGAAAGCTGAGACACATACTTACCCTATATACCCCTGCATAAGTCAGTGCCCCACTTGTGCCACCCCACTCGAAAAAGTCTGGATACTCCCCTGTCTCATTTACTTAAATGTCGACTGGCTTTATATGAACTTGAACTATGCACTTCCATCTGTTTGTATGGGCTCAGTGCCACCTTATTCCATGCTTATGTTCCTAATTTTTGTTTGATGCAACATGAACGTGGCTGCTGACAGCCGGGTTACAAACAAGAGTAAAGAATGGAGACACCATCTGTTTCTATTCCTGGAGAAACTGCTGCATTTTTTACATTTGCTCAGAGGGAGGGAGCTAGCAGAATTGGTTTTTGTTTAGATTACACTAATCAAAGATGCCTCATGAATGTAACTGCAGACATAGTTTCAAACCAGGGAAAAGAGAGAGAGGAGAGAGAAGAAGACTGTTTCTGCAGAAAACTTAACACTGAAAGTCTGCTGGTCTGTTTCTTTGCCATCCCTTCTGTGGGTAAACGTCACAGTTTTATTGGTGTATTGCAAATGATGCTTTCAGCTGTTTGCTTTGTCATTTAGTCAGGTGTAGCAGGAGAAACCAAGATAGATTATAGTCTGTCCTGGCTGATGTCCCACAATGGGATTGTTGTTAATCACCACTGTTATCTGATTACATTAAGACATAATGAAGTCCTACTGTGAAGAACAGCCTTAATTCTTCTAATACTGCCTCATAATTTCCTCATCATCCTTTATGCGTGAGGGAGTATCATAAGGACCTGGGTGTAATCATCAACGGCTTGCCCTAAAGCTTAAGTGTAAAGACATTAGCTGTGGAAACGTGTCAGAGCTCATCATATATCAAGTAATTTGAAGCAGATCTCCATCGAAAGTTGATGCTGATGGGACATATATGGAAAATACTTTATATTGAAATCAGAAGGTCGGTCCTGTTGCATGTCGAAGTATCCTTGAGCAAGATATCGAGCCCCAAATTACTCTCGATGCTGTGCATCGGTGTGAATGTGTGTGAATGAGTTATTTTCTGTTTGTGATGGCCTTTGTCATTCACTGTAAGAATGTGTGTCAAAGGGTGAATGTTGCATGGAGTGTAAAGTGGTTTAAATAGTTAGAAGACTAGAAAGGAACTATATAAGTACAGTCTGTTAACCATTTACCATATTAATTGATTTAATTAATGAATTAATGAATTAATGGAAACTGTGCACACCTGTCCATTTTTTCTCATGCTTCATGCCTGTCCCTCACAGTTCTGGTCTAAGATAACATCAACCTCTCATCATCTCTCAACATTCAAATCTGTTAACTGATCATGAAATTATCATTTAGTATCCAGAGATATAATCATATGTAGTGTTTTGCATTGTAAAAAAAATTATGAAATTCTTAGTCAGCACATATGCTGTTAATGTTATCAGATCATTAAATGACCTGAGGCGAGCATTAAGTGAGCTTTGCCCCTGTCCTGTGTGTGCAGCTGGGAGCCGGGCCCCTGGACCCAGTGCTCAGTGTCCTGTGGTGAAGGTGGCGGCTGGCAGGACCGCAGCGTGCTGTGTGTGGAGGAGGACACCCACGGACAGTTCTCCCAGGTGGAGGAGTGGAAGTGCACCCACTCCCCTCGACCTATCACCCGACAGATTTGCAACACCTTCGCTTGCCCCCAGTGGGTGGCCATGGAGTGGTCTCAGGTCAGTAAATGTCTGTTTGCATCAGCCATCGACACCAGTAATAAACTCGTCTAAAGTCAGTCTACAGCATCAGAGGGCTTTATTTGCAGGTGTAAAATACACCCACTGTTTCATCTGTTTTACTTTTATTTTTCTTTTGTTCCTCTATCATTATGCTCTTGAAAGGTGCAATATAAATAAAGTTATTCACTATTTACTCCTCATTTAAGTCAGTTGTCAATCAGAAATGCCAGAACTTCTCTGCCGTTGGACTCTTGGATGTGAGGATTTGCTGCATTTCTCTGTTTTCTGTGTAAATGTAATATCTTTGTGCTTTAGACATGAAATATGAACACTTAACTTTTGGCTCTGGAAAACTGTTTTGTGCACTGAACAATTAATCACTTAACTGAAAAAATAACTGAGACATTAATTCAGTGTTTCCCTACCTGGGGGTCAGGAGCCCCAAAGGGTGGGAAAAGAACAATATGAGGGGTTGTGATTAGTATGAGAGGAAAGCAGAATTATTTCTGCTACACAAAGTTTTTTTTACAGCCTTTCTTCCCATTTAAATTTTAAAATGACTCACTAATATAACTTCTTCACTACTCCAAAACATATCCACATAAAGACTAAGTGCAGAGCCTGAAGTAGGCTGGTAGGCACTTCTGATTTTTGTTTGTATGTGTACCTTTAATTCTCTTTCTTCTTAGTACGCACCCCTAAACACCCACATAACGCTGATCGAATCTGTAATAAAAGTAACCTATTGTCACATCACAAGTTAGCTAATGTTTCAAAATGCCAGCAGACTAGATAGCAAATCAACCTACATCAATTATATATATTTTTTTTAATTTTGCAAACATTATGTAACATAAGATGTAACTAGCTCACTAACGATTAGTGTAGAATAGCTGTAAGAAGAACGTTGACAGGTTCTGACCGAAGCTTGCTCCACTGTTATTGGAACACATAGCTAAAAGGGGCGGGCAGACTCACAAAAAAGGTTGCAGTTGCAGCCCAAACTTGGATTGATTGATGCCACCTGTAAAGTGAATACTATATGTGAGGTAATGTGTGTGTTGCCATCTTACCGCAGTGCACAGTGACGTGTGGCCGCGGCCTGCGGTACCGGGTAGTTCTGTGCATCGACCATCGCGGACAGCACATCGGAGGCTGTGAAGCATCACTCAAACCTCACGTTAAAGAAGACTGTCTGGTCCCTATCGCCTGCCACAAGCCCCGAGGTAGGACGCAAGACAGCCGTGTATGTCGTAAGGAAGACCATAGTGGACAAGTGTTTAAAGCTCACAAATGTAAAAAGCAATCTTTACATTTTTTATTGTATAAACATTCTCCTAATGGATAAAGGAGGGAACTTTATTAGTACCAGAAGGTTAACACATGCACACAAATACACACTCAAGCTATTAAAGGTGGGGAATGCAAAATCCAGTACCATAATATAGTGCAAACAATGACACAGCAAAATGGTAGCTATGTTGTGGGCATGGAAACTGTTGCTAAAACTGTTGTTGTGCAGCTAACATGCAGAGAGGATGAGGAGGTTTCCCAGAGCCAGCACACCAGCTCCAGACAGCAATACTCTCCTGCTACTATAGCTAACATCACAACAACAGCATATCTTGGCAAACTAAGCTGAACGTCCATGGGCAAGTCATTTAACGTTACGTGACACATTAATCCTGGCTGGAATAACAAGTTAGTGTTGTGGGGATCGCTCCGATCTACATTGTTTCTCATTGTTTCAGAGCACACTAGTGGAGCATAAGGGGGATACTGATTCTGAAAAAGAAGAAAAGAAAGAATGGCATTAGCTAGAACCTTTAATGAAATGACCTTACAATTTCATTATACTCATACATGCTCATCAATCCCATTTTTGTATATGGTATTCTGACGTTTCCTTTTTTTCACTTCTCAAAAAAGAAAACCAAACACTTTCATTCCATTGGATATCTCATACTGTATTATCTGTGCTCCAAAAACTACATGGCAGCATTGCATAAGCATTTACTGTACATTGGGGTATATATATCTCTATCTCTGCACATAAAAGCAACATACTGATCCCAAGGTTGGTTTAAAATAGGAGCCTATTAACATACAGTACATTGTTTATAGCATACATTATGTAAAATGTGTTGTTTTTTTCTAGGGATGCACAATATGGATTTTTTTTCAGCTAATACAGATGACCGATTACCTGATTCTTATGGCCGATACTGATAAGATTACCGATTATTTTGCGTTTTTGTATTTAGAAAATAAGTTAGTTCATGCCCACCTGAGGTAAGAAAGGCTGAGATACAGTGAACAAAGATGGATGATTTAATATTCCATCGCGCTCTTCTAATCAAATCAAACTGACATTACAACAAACAACAGTTTTTCAAATGCTCATTTATTTTTTCTAATAAATCAAACAACTTCACGAACATACTTTGACTTCATAGAGTGTAAAGCCTATCGAACATTTTGCAAAGGAACTCAAAATCATTTCAATTTATTATTGACCGATAATTTATCAGCTATAATTTAATTTCCAGCATAATACATATAAACATAAATGTCTCATTATTGACCAATTTTTTTATTGGCCCATCCCTGTTTCTCCATGTGTTCTGTCCAGGTGTGTACTCTTACAGTGTGTGATTTATGGTCGGCTCAGGACTCTTTGTCTGTCACGCTCTGCTGTCCTTAATGCCCACAGTCACCACCTTCACCAGAAAAACAACAGGCTTCATTTGCATCAGCTTCCATCATGTGGCCCTTATTTATGATCCGTCTGCCAACATAAACTAGCATCCCTCTCTTCAAACTGCTGGAGCTTTTACAGGCTGTTAATTCTCTCAGGTTTGCATGCACATGTACTGTATGTCTCTAAAAGCTTTTTCCAGAATATCAAAATCATTTTGAAGCTTTTATTTGAAGGTAGTTCAAAACTGTTTTATAATGGGTAAAAATTCTGTGTCTTGGTTTATAAACATGCATTTGAGCATATGCACAGTCCTGCCTCGTTATTCTCCTCATCACTATTAACCCATAAGGACTCACAGTGACATGGGTCTGGGTTCTTATGGGTTAACTAATAGTAAATGGGACCAATATGTCAAGTTTTAGAAGGATTACATAGTTATTCCAGCAAAGTGAAAGGGACCATAGTGACCACTTCCACATCTATTATAACCATAGAGCAAACAAACTTATATTATTCATTTTATACTACAGCCAGTCCCAGTTAAGGGGAGCTAGGGTCCAAAGAAAACATGAATATTGTTTCAAAAAGTCTAAATCATTATAATGCAGTCCCTTACTGTGGTTGATTTTGTAGAGGGAGAGTTTTCAGTTACTGCCAGTGTTGACTGAGACTCAAAGTCAAGGACCACACATACTGACTATAATAACTATATATGTTGATATCAGTTGACTGACTCTGGGTCCATCTTTCTTTGGAGTTATCAGTTTCTTTAGATACCTTTAGTAAAAATGGGGATTATTAGCAGGATTACAATTTTAAAATACATTTTAAAATAAAGAACAATATACTAC
>NW_023339663.1:30125662-30128727 GCF_004916995.1 Morone saxatilis
AGTTCTGCCTTCCAGCTGTCAAAGCGTTCTATAATATACTGCCTGAATTGCTGAAATGCTTAATGGAAATACAATGTTTCTTTAAAAACAGCGTATGTAGAGGAAACATTTTTGATGCTAAAATCTTTTTTTCGTTATACTATGCTATGTTTGCATGCACACAATATTAATAATATATGTTTTTTGACGTTATTCTGAAAAAGAGAACATTATCGAAATGGTTGCCAATTCTTTTCTCATTTTATGTTTACACTTAAGGCAATTAAGAATTATTTAGATGTATACTTGAGCTTATGATAATTGATAAACTGAACTAAAAAAAAAATTAAAATTGTAAGCTATACATATTCATAATGCTTATATTTTTGTAATGATATAAAGTCAAGAAAACGAGTCAATGGAACAACTGGAAATATGTCACCTGTACTTAAAATACTGCACAGACAGAACAACTGAGTTACTTCAACAATTCATTTTGGAGTTAGGTTCAATTCAGGGGAATGAGTGACTCCAATATTAAGATGTGTTGTCAGATTTAGCAGTGGAAACGCAGGGTTATGCATAGGGTTAGAAGGGTATTTATGGTGTTGAATTTGACTATAAATCCTGCTGGGGACAGGATGACTTTCCCAGGTTGCTAAAGTTGCTAAAATTAATGTTTTTTTTTTATTCTAAATGTAGGAACAATATGCATCACTTTTGGTTCAGTTAGGACCAATTTCCTACTCTGAGGTTTTTGATGAATTGGGGCCCTGATCACTGGTGTCAGACTGAGATGACTGGGGGTGTGACTCATTTTCTGTGTCTTTGTCAGAATCTCTGCCAGTGGAGGCCAAGGTGCCCTGGTTAAAACAAGCCCTCGAACTGGAGGAACACAAAACTGCTACAGAGGACCCCACGTGAGTGTAGACACACACACACACACACACACACGCACGCACACACCTACACACACACACACTCTCAGTGCATTAAAGGTGTCTAAAAGCACTGATGTGAGTTTCAATTATAAGGAGATACCGTCTCTACAGTCACAGTCACTCTCCACTCACTCCTCATTCACTGCCGCTGTGTGTTGTTAGCAGAGGCTCTAATATCAGTTATTACACTCTGTATCCACTGCCATCTGGAAACACTGCTCTCTAATAATAGCAGGAAAATAGAACCATGGACAAAACCAAGCAATATTTCTGCCTTGATACACACACAGGCCAATGCACTCACACTCACACACACTTTGATAGGATAAAACTGAGCACACTCACAGTGCTGCACTGTTTCAAAAGAGGGAGTATGAATACACCACATTCTGAGAGTTATAACCTATTAATGTATTGCATTTGCTCATTGCTTTGGTGATTTTTTGCATTTGCAGGAAAACAGCAAAGGCTCACAGCTGCAAAAATAAATACATACAGTATATAAATAAATAAAATAAAGGTATTGGTGAGACGGATACAGAAAGTTCTCAGCAAGGAAAATATATATACAATTTTTAGAAAACATCATTCTGCTTTTTCTAAAGTTTTTCTACTGGGTACATGCCAGTCCCCTTATTTGATCGTTCCTTTCTCGCTTAATAATGACATATATATATATATATAGAGCACCTTTTAAAAACAGATTTTAGTGCTTTGCAGACAAAGCAAAGTGATATCTGTGACATACTAAATGTAATTCAATATAAAAATATTGAATACTAAAATACATTAAGAGCAGAATACAAGCCATAACAATAAAAAATAAAATAAAATAAATGATAGAATATAGTACAAAGACAACATCACATGAAGAAAAGTCTATAAAAATGGGTTTTAAGAAGCGATTAAACAGAAGTGATTCTGCAGACCCTATCTCCTCAGGCAGGCTGTTCCAAAGCCGAGTGGTCCTGATGCCAAAAGCATCATCACCTTTATATTTAAGCTTCGACTGCAGAAGAGCCAGAAGGGCCCCACCTGAGGACCTAAGGCTGCTAACTGGATAATAATGGGTCAACTTTCCTGGGGCCAGACCCAGAAGTGCTTTGAAAGTGATTAGTAAAATCTTAAAAGTAATTGTAAAATGAGAAGAGAACCAAGGCAGATAAGCCAGGTTTGGGGTGATGTGATGTCATCTGTTAACACCAGAAATGGTTCCGGTCCACCATCAATAAGGCTGATCCAGTTCTCTTATTTCTGCCAGGAGTGAGGAGGGATCTCTGAGGAGAACTGATACTCTTTTAGCGGTCTTACACATCCCAATATTGGAAATCTGTTAGTGACTGGGCACTGCTGCTAATCAGAGTGATCTGATCACAACATTGCTGAAGTTTTATACTGGAGTTAACAGACAAGAACACAACAAACTCAAGGATAAGACTCCTAGGTTTTAGATTTTATAAATGCAAACACAAATGACGATTCAGAGGACGTATCATTTCTCTAAACATGTTTCCTCAATTCCTTTCCTCGCATCCTTCCCTTGTAGGGGCTAAGATGCAGGGAAAAGAAACATGTAAGAGAAAGTTGGATGCGATTAAGGGAACTGGCATGTACCCACAGTCTCCATTTAGAGGTGGAGGTTGATGTCTGTACTTCCTTGTTTGGAGAAATGCATAATCTATATATATTTACTGTAAAGCATTCCAAGTGTTCCTAAATGCAGGACTGCATAAGACACATACAGGTACATCACACTATAAGCATATTTGTTAAAGGTCCAGTGTGTAACATTTAGGAGGATCTATTGTCTATCTATGGAATATAATATTTATAGCTGTTTTCATTAGTGTGAGTAGTCAGTAGTTTTTATCTGCAGAGGGAGTGGGTCGCCTTCCATGGAGTCCACCATGTTGAACCACCATGTTTCTACAGTAGCTCAGAATGGAAAACCAAACATAGACATTTTTTGCGAGTTTCATGCACCGTTATTTCTCCTACACGCTTACACTCATTCCCAGGTCCTCAAATATAAAATGCAAGAGCCAGAGTGATATATTGATACTGACTGATCTCGCCAATATAGCGGTATTGTATCGGTATTGGTGTATATACCCCAATAATAAAACTGTTTTTTCCAGTATATAA
>NW_023339663.1:30128827-30135392 GCF_004916995.1 Morone saxatilis
TTTCAATTTTTATTAGATTTTCATGTTTAACTCCTCTTGGCTTGTTTTTAAATAGTTAATAGCGTAATTTACGACCTTTTTCCTAACCCTAACAAAGTAGTTTTTGTGCCTAACCCTAACCAATCTACCACCAGTGACTGGATGTTGCATATTTATTGTTGTTAACTTGACTGCGGAGCCCTGCGCCTTCAAAAATGATGCTTGAGGGATACCTACAGTGTCATATTGTTAAACAGAGGGCCGCTGACTAAGCATTATTGGCATTATTTGAGGAGTTGGGTCTCTTGAAAATATAACTTGTGATGATCCCTACCTCTCTGGGCAGGGGTCCATGTTGCACTCCTTGAGTTTCGGTGTAGGTTTGGTGTTTTCAGGATAGCTATTACAATGATGCTCAGGCAGTGTCTGGTTAGATCGGATGTCTGTGCACTCTGCAGAGTTCAGCTGATAGCCTGGGGAGGAGAGCGGACACAGGCTGTGTAACTGTATGTTAACGGAAAAAGTTGCAGATATCAACAGATGGATCAATAAAATATACAACAATGCTAAATCATTATTCAAACACAGAGACATTTGTTTAGAGTTACTGTCAACTGACAGCGACCTCACCTCCTCCACAGGTGACTGAGCAGGGGAAGAAGTCAGTCTCTCTCCACTGGTACCTGATTGGCTGGTAGAAGAGAAACTGGACTACTGTGTCCTTGGAGCCTCCATACTTCATCTGTATAACATGTATGATGAATGAATTGTAGAGAAGAAGAGCACTATGTTAAGTAGTGTAGGGCAGAGCAAAGTAGAACACAGCTGAGGTCAGTAAAGTAGACAATTCCACAAAGGAGAACCCAAGAGAAGAATCAACCCTCATCCGACCGGCAGGGATACCCCTAGACCCCAGAGGTATACTTCCTCACAGGTGCTTTATTCTATCATTCCAATTTTTCTTATTGTGTGTTCCTAATGGCTTCATATGTTTTCTGTTTCTGTGTTAATTTGTGCTTTTCAAAAATAGCAATGCATTGGGTTCCTAGGGGGCCCTAGTCAAAAGCACACAGTTCTGAATGTAGGGGCAGTCTGTAATTTTCAAGGAGACATATACAGATAGTCTATTTTAGTTTTACACAAAATACAATTTAACTATTCTGCTACTTTCTTAAAATAATTATTGCTAGTTTTTCAGACATCATTCATTACATGACTAATAATGTTTCTGGGGTCCCCAGTCGCTGGTTCTTCTGTGTTTATCATGTTGACAAGATGAGGGTTGACTGAATCTGTAGAAATTGATTTATGAGTAATATTTCTACTATACTATAACTACGACAACTACTCCAACTGTGAGAACAGTTGTATAATGTGCTTCTAGAGTTTTTGTCATGAAATATTTATAACAAAAAAACCTGAGTCACAAACTGAGGAAGTGGAGTCTGAAGAATGAGGATGTTCTTGGAGGTTGACCAACACTAATGTTTAAAAGTCAGGATATGTCAGTTAGTCAGTCAATTTAGTGGCATCTAGGCATCTATTGGCTAGTTGCATTTATTTTACCCTCTTCCTGAAAGCGCTATGAGAAACTATGGTGGCCACTAATTGTGCAAAAAAGTAGATTGCAATTCCCTTGCATCACCATCCCCTTTTTCCAAGCTCGAGGGCGCAACTACGGTGCCATGAAATGTGAAAAAACACTAACAGCCATATTTACAGCTAGTGTTTGGTTTGTACCTTTTGGGCTACTGTAGAAATATGGCAGTAGGCTAACCATATGAGAATGGGGGACATTTGGGACAGGGGAGTTGGGCATGTCCTGGCTGTGTTTACAAGCTGTGTTTAATCTTACACATTTTACAAAAATGAAAATTTAATTTTTTTCAAACTTAAAGCAGGAATTAGCTTACATATAATTTGATCAGAATATTTTTATGGATTCATGGACACTACTGATCTGTATCTATAATTCATGTAGACTAATTGATTATTTAATAAAAGGGACTTTCATTTGAATTTAGAGTCTTCTTTATTCTGGTGACAGCAGCAGCTTGTTGCTTGTATCTCTGTTTCGTTGTTAATTATTCAGGATAATTTGGCAGCGTTCCAAAATACACAGTACTTTCAGAGCAGCATTTCTCAGTATTACTGTGTCAACAAGTCAGCTCTCCTCAGCATTTTCAGCTTCAAGTAATCACTGTAAAGATGCTCAAATGAAGGTAATGTGATCTCTCCTATAGTTCTGGCTGATGAATTTACACAAACTGAAATCTTTTAATCTTTTACGTAGTTTTTCAGTAAGTGAAAGGGTTACACCTTATTCCTTCAAAGGGCAAGGAGCTGCCTTAGATAGGAAAATGTGTGCTTTTATTTGATGATGTAATTGACGTGTAAGTCATTCATTACAACCTTGCAGGCCACATGGACCACTACTGAATGTGTCTTTTATGCACTAGCCTTTAAAACACAGAGTGTAATATGTCACATTTATCACTGATTTAATGTAAATACTTAATATGACAGTGACTGTCATCAACAGGGAAAAGCACGGGTAACAAAGGAGTCAAAGTGAAGACTGAATTTGCCTTTTACTGAGTCAAAATAAAAAAAAAATTGCAACATTCTTCCCTCTAGTACTCTTGGTATAACCACATGTACCCACATCAGCAAGTCCCAAACGATGGCGGCAGCTGTGAAATATCACAGTAAAACTACAAAAAAATATTTGAAACTGATTAAATTAAACATTTTTATAAAAAGTACTTAATCAGGAATGTTACTTACAAAACTAAGTTATCGTCAAATTACAAGTAAAAGCTGCTTATGTGCACAGACAAGCTGTGTTTGAATTGTATCTGGAAGGAAAGTGAAAGGTTTTTCTTGTACCCAGTTGAGATTTGAAATCACCACTAAAGACGTGTGAAGCTGTGGAGGACTGGAGTGAATAGGGAGGGAGACAATGCTCTGGTCCCAGCATGAACTGGACAAATCCTTTTCATTCGCACATCAGATAAGACTGTATCAGGGATTTGGATCAAAGTCCTCTATTAGATCAAATAAGTAGTATAAACATGCATACTGACCTGCTGACAGTATATACAATAGAGGCCACATTTGGTTTAAGAGCTAAACTTTGATGGGAAAAGGATGCAGTAACCGCTCTTGGTGCATTAGGCTGTCATCCAAATCCTGAGGAACACCTGGCCTTTTGCACATGCACTCCACAAAGGTCAAGGTACACAAAGGTCCAGTGTGTGGTGCAATGCATTGCCTGGGCATGCTCACAGCGGTCAGGATAAAAGAAAAAGGATACGGGGCTAGTCAAAGTGGGGTCAATTACAGTAGAGATGCAATAGTACAGTAAACATTTAAAAATAAGTCCTTTCCCTTTATGGTCCAAACTTGTTTATAGTTTCAGTAGTTAATTACACAAAAAATGGCAAATAGGTACTTTAACTATTTGAATCAGTATGCAAATATGAATATATTTGTACAACCAGCAAGCTACCGCAGAATGTAGTTAAACTACTTTTTTTATTCCATTTAGTTCAGTAACGCATGTAATTTCTTAGTTCTACGCTACAAGTTATTGTCTTTTGCCTTTGCAGGGCAGAATATCAATTGCACATCTGTGCTCACAAACACATTTAACAGGTTCTAAATAAGCACATTCATTTACTACATAACACACTGTCTGCATTACAGTTTATGCATTTTATTACTACTATTTACCAGTCTACCACAGTATACTGTATTTTATATTTTATTCTATTTACATGCTTGATTAGTTTTTATTATATTTTAATTTCTGAACTATTGTATGGCTTTTTATTTTATTTTATACATTTTCTATGAATGTTGGATGGAGCCTGAGAACAAAAATTTCACTGCCAGCAACTGCTTCACTATAGTGCATATGACATATAAAGAACTTGAAAGAGTCTCCAAAACACTCCACACAGTCACTTCACCCGACTTTTTCTCACCAAGAAAGAGTTCAGTAGAAAGCAATTAAGCATATTTCACAAAATGTGGAATTATTACTTCATAAAAGGTTCAGCCATTTCCCAAAACTGTAGTCTTTAGCAAACATTACTCAATCTGGAGTAAATAGTGCATTTGTTGGGGACTATTTTCAGCAACAGATTTGGTGCTCTGGAAAATATTTATTTGATGTTATTTCTGGGAATCATTTTAATAAACTACATGTGTCTTCATTGAAATGAAGGAACATGGCAGCCAGTGCAGCAGTGTGGCTAATTGATGTGTTTTTAATTTTTTAGTTTTAGGACAACAGTGGAGCTCTATGACACAGAGGATTCACGCATTGCACGCACTACAGTGGACAGCTATTAAAAAACTTTTTTCTTGCCTTGGCTTTGATTGTATAGTTGCACATAAGGCTACCACAGTGGACGCTAGTGCATCACCCCATACACTGCCACCCACTGGCCAGCTGTTGTAAGTGCAACAAAAACTTCAAAACCAAGATGGCTGAATTGCTGAGCAGCTCAGGAATATCTTGTCTCCTGGCATGGGTCTTTGCATGGGTCAGAACTAAAATCTGTCACCTCCTACAAATACCTAGCTCAACAGTTCACTCTCCTTTCAAACACACATCAACACACTGCTCTCCAAAGTCAAAGCAAGAATTGATTTCCTCTATCAAAGTAAAGCATCGTTTACCCTCTCTGCTAAACACACCAGAATGACAATCCTCCCAATCCTGGATTATGGCGACTTAATCTACAGGTTTGCCTCCAAAAGTCTTCTCCATAAACTGGACGTTCTTTACCATACCGCCATCGCTTTGTTACATGTGCCCCTATTGTAACACAGTGTAACCTGTACTCTCTAGCCAACTGGCCGTCACTACACACCAGGTGTCACAGATCCACTAGTATCAGTTCATTTATAAAACTATCATTGGCGAAACCCCTCCATATCTCGGTTCTTTACTCAGCATTTCCAACAGTAACCACAATTTCCAAATTTATAACTTTGGACACTCCTAAAGTTTGTCCCTCTTTCAGCCCTCACTCTTTTCAGTTTGTTGCTCCCAGGGACTGGAACCAGTTGCAAAAGTCACAGTCACAAAAACTGAACACTGCTTGATTATCCACTTTAGCAAAACTCATTGCATGTGATATGTTTCCCGGATCAATTACACTTGTTTTTGAAATTTGCCATCTCCTGCGAATATAGTATTAGATCTCTCTGTTGTGTACATACCCGTATATATTAAGTGATGTTTAAATCTGTCTAATATTGTTTTGTTTTTTGCATTAGCTGTATCTAGGCGGCTTGTGGCTCAGAGGGCAGAGGCGGGTCGTCGCCGCAATCGGAAGGTTGTTTGGTTCTCCCGGCTCCTCCTGCCACGTTCCTTGAAGCGAGATACTGAACCGCAAAATTGCTCCCGATGCATAGCATCGGTGTGGTGGAATGTGTGTATGATGAAGTTAGTTTCTGTTCGAGTGGACTTTGCCATCACTGTGTGAAATGTGTGTGAAAGGGTGAATGTGGCACGTAGTGTAAAAACGCTTTGAGTGGTCGGAAGACTAGAAAGGGCGTATACAAAGTACAGGTCCATTTACCATTTACGCATCTAGGTTTTGACTATGTACTCGACCTGCCTCTTGGCCCGGTCATCATTGTGTCATACATTGTTACATGAGAATATTGTAATTGCTTGCTATACTGTCAACTACAGTCTGTAACATTACTAGAACTTTGTTGTTATTGCAATGGCCAATTCAAATTCCGACCTGGAAACCGCTTTGCCGTATGCCGCCCCCCCCTTCTGTCTCCCGCCTTTTTCTGTCTCCCCCCCTCTTTCTGTCTTTCTTTAATTGTCATATCAGAATTAAGGCCAAGAAGCCCCAAAATATCTAAAAAGAAATAAATATTATTTATAGGTTTTTCACATCATATATACATTCAATTAATTGGGTATAATTAGATATAATATAATATTACAGTTCAACCTGCATGCAGACCACGATGGAGTGGACTGAGAAAGAGCTCCTGACTAAGGTTTGTCATGATTGATAAATGAAACAGAATCAGGTTTTGATATACACATAATACTTGCTTAATAGAGTTCAATTCATTGTTGGTCTGAGCTGCAAATGGCATTTATTAACAAGAAGAAAAATGCAGAAACATCATTCAAGACTTATCATTGTATCTGATTCTAATTGTAGAAACGGTGAATTTGTTCCACTATGGTTAAAGCAGTGCAAGACGTCTGCAGTATGATGGCCTAAAGTGCTTATCTTCGTTATAACTGCCAACATAAAAAGGGCTTGTGACACGCAATAAAGTCAGCTACAAATAGGAGATTTATTTAGATTTAGATTACATCAGGCCCTCTCCAACAATATGCTAGTAGTGCCCCTGGCAACAACCTCAACCAATCTTATTAAAAATCCCCTGCATATGCTAATATTATGCAAGCAGATGGATTTATTTATGTGTAGCTCTTATCTATAATGGAATATGTACATGAGAAGCCAAAGTCCTGAGGCTGTTTGGCTATAAACTAGGACCTGTCCTTTCCTTTGTTTCACTTGGATAATGTAAT
>NW_023339663.1:30135492-30143312 GCF_004916995.1 Morone saxatilis
CAATGCAACACAATCTCGTATGTGGCGGTGAGAGTTTTGGTGTCACCTTGACCTGGACCGCGCAGCTCTGCCAGAGGGGAGTGGTTCAAAGGTTGTGACTGGGGTTGCCACCTGCTCTGCTTGGGTGCTTTCTTCGAGTGAGTGAGCTGATGTCCAGCTCCCACTTTTAGGTCCTGGGTGATGAGGTACCCAAGGAAGGTGGAAAGGACTCCACAGGAGTCAACTGGGGAGTCCAACCAGGATGATGGGGCCAGGTGGCGGCGGGTTCTTTCTGAAGTCCACCAACCATCTCGCACTGTTTTCCAGAGCATTTAGCTTCCAGGTTGTTCCGGCTTGCACCAGGTCACCAGATGGTCAAATCTCCCCAAATCTGTAGGCAGACCTCATCCTCCACCCAAGAAGATGAACCAATGAGGGAGGTGTCATCTGCGAACCTTCATCAGGAGCCTGACGGACTGGTGACTGGAGGTGCAGCTGTTGGTGTACAGGGAGAAGAGCAGAGGAGAAAGAACGCAGCCTTGGGGGGATCTGGTGCTGATGAGCAAATGAAGTCATAAAATTGTGCTTTTGTAAAGTACTCAGTGAGGCATAGTTGTAACATCTGTCTTCAGAAACGTAAGCAAGAAAGCCCCTGAGTGCAGGGTAACAACCTTTTACCGTTGTTTAGGAAAAGACAAATTCTTAACAACCATTAAGAATACCCCAAAATACCTTAAAAATTACTTTTTTGTCATTGTTGGACCAGATAACTGACATATAGCACTAGACATATGTGATAACAACACTTCAACATCAATTATGACTTCATGGGGACTTTATGTATCCTCATTTCAGGCAGTCAGAGGGAAATCTTGAACAAAGTGCAGAAAAATGTCACTGGGCCTCATGAATCGTTTGAGACAAAGCATGAGGAAAGGCTCTTGTTCCATTTCTACTTCTGAATTTTCTCTATTTGGAAAGATTTTGTCACTAATTTGACATCTAAAATCTTCTTGCCAAAGCACTGACTTTCCAGAAGAAGAAAAAAAAATCAACAGCATTTGAACAAATCCACTTATTTTTGACATTAATTTTAACCTTTTCCCCACAGCTTTCACAACTTGAAACAATTAACAATCCTATAGGTTGCCATATCAGGAAAATGAGTTATTCAAAATCAAAGCAGTCTGTTAAAGGGGGCTCTGTATTGCCAATGGTGAAAATATGATTAGACCTCTGATAATATTTAGTTTCAGACAAGTTCATGAACTTGGAAGCTGGGTTAGCTGAGCTGCAAATGTGCGTTCGATTTTCTCTCTTTTACTGTGGTCTCTCTCCCTTGAGCTTCTCTCTCTGGTGATCCCCATCCGCCACACTGATCTCCTGGTAGCTGATGAACGATCTGCTAAAGTAATTCTTAGGTCACTCCTTGATTCGGAAACATCTGACAAAGCACACATCCCGTAAATCCTGCAGCTCTTCGGGGTATTACGCTGTCGGAACTTGAGTGTATTGGCAGGGTAAGGCTTGTGGACATCTGCTGTTTATCTGCATTCATTGGGGGCTCTTGCACTCTTTTTAACTGACAATGAAATAGGTCAGGAAAACCCAAATGACACAAACAAATACTCAAAAATGCTCAGAGATTGTAGGGTTCAGACTGTGTAGGATGTTTTTATTTATTTTATATCCAGAAAATTGAGGGGTTTAAGGAAAAGTTTTATATTCTTCCTTGCTCAATATTCCATACATATTATAAAGGAATTTGTCATGTAATTACCAGGGGTGTGTCCAGACTTTTTTTACTGGGGTGGTACAAGTGGGGCAATGGCTTATGCAGGGTGGCATGAATTTGAACACTGTTTATAGACCGGAGTCTGCTGAAATATTTAAATACACTAGGCAAAAATAACACATTTATACCACATGCCCAAAAACTGCATGGGATTAGGATAAAGTGGGCATGTCTGCTAAGGGGGACTTAGCAAAGAAAACCCATTTTGATTCAGATATCTTGAGGTCAGAGGTCAAGGGACCCCTTTGAAAGTAGCCAGTTTACCATTACCAAAATGTAGCCTAGTTTAGGCTCAATGTTATTTTGCCCCCGTCCTGACATGCTAGCATGACATGGTTGTTAGATGTACCTCTTCTTCTAAAACCTCTCAATTTAAGAGAAAGTAGTATTGTTCCAGTAGCTGTTCAGTTTTCCATGTTTTAATAAACAATTAAAAAAATAAGAATGCTTCTGGTGCCTTAATTTAAGTTGCTTATTTTTATTATGCTGTTTGAAGAAATGTTGCCTTATTATAAGATTTATTTGATAATGATCAATCTTATTACTATTATTAATATTATTATTATAAATAAAATTCAGCTTAATAAAGTGACCAAAATACTTTATTTAATAAGTGAGTTTTCATTGCTTGTAATGAGCATCACTTTTTGTCTTTCAGTAGCTAGATGTTTGTGCTAGTTTTGAGAGTTATAACCAAGCATAATTAAATTACCCCATTGGCAGATTTTGTTTGCTCAATACAAGAGAATTTGATTATATTTAGGAATATTTTGCTTGTTCCGAGTAGAGCTGTTTTTGCAGTGTAGAGCATCATAGTGCTGCTTGAAATGGTTTCTCGCTCTCTAAGGGTCTGTTCAGCTCATTTTGGATCAAGTCTAATTGTGAAGACAGCCACAACCAACCCAAATATTACCAACTGAGCTACAGCCACCTGGAAGTGAAAGGAGGCCCTCTTCTTCAAATATTCTAAGTCTGCTTTTTCAGTTCCATTGACAGCTTCCACACTACAAACATGCACTGAATCAGACACTGAGCTGACGGAAAATAAACTGCAGAATGACTTTTTGTTTGTGAAGTTAAAGTTAAGTAAACACAGGGCTTTAAACATACAGCAGAATAAGATTCTCTATTCTCACAATATGGTCTGAACTGTAGCCACTCACCTATAGTGTCAGGTCCTTTGGCATTGAGTCTGAGAAAGCGGCTCCCCACCGGCACCTCCAGCACTGTCTTTAGAGCTGCAGGCAGACACAAAGTTTTAGGGAAAGGTTTTATTGGCACAGTGCAGTACAGTAAAGTGTCCTGTCAAATAGAAGGAGGAGACTGATCCACCTACATCATAAAAACAGAGAGGTCATTTTTTATTGTCTGCATTGTTTTACCTGCTAGAAGTCACCTTCCTTCCTTCCTTTTTTGACACATTGCCTCATATCTTGGTCTGATACCACCACTCAGATGATTAGCATGAAACCATAAAAAATTGCTCTTTACCGCAACTAAAGGTCAAAAACCCCACAGGGAACCTTTAATAGCCATATTTGTCTAGTTGGTGAAAACCAAAACCAAACTAAAAGGAGATGGACATTTCCATGACTTAGTCCAGAGACTCCGAATAAATGCGACTGTTATTGGACGTGTCTATTGGATGTGTAAATAGGAAACTGAAACACTTTGCTAATAATAACGTTAAAGGTGTTACACATCTTCAGATGTTTGTTTTTTTTTTTTTTGCTTTTTCCACCGGTCCCCTAATCACTTTTAATTTTATTTTTATATCATTCACTGAAAGAATACATTTTATTCATTTGTCATGCATACAATTACGCCGGCCAGACCCAAGAAAAAACAGCATATAGATTGTCAAACAACAAAGCAGAAAACATAGAACAACTAAAAATCAAAGAACAACTAAAAGTACAGATGCAGGCGGGTCACCTTCTAGTAAAGTCCACCATGCTGAAACTTGCAATGTTTCTACAGTAGCCCGAGAAGGGAGCAACCAACCACTGCTTGTAGATACGGGGATGGCCGTTAGTGTTTTTCACGGCATTTTTCCGGCCACTGTAGTTGATACAAGGGCGTTGCATCTACAAATAACCAACTAGATGCCACTAATTCCTACTCATTGTGGACCTTTAATAGCCATATTGTTCCCGTTGGTGAAAACCAAAAACAGCCCCTAAAAGGGAGTGACATTTACAGTAGTCCAGAACATGACTTCAAAATGAGTTTTAACTTGGATGTGGTTAAATAGGAAACTCATTCATGAAAATAATTTCAAGGTGTTACTTTGTAAATTTTATTTCATGAATTCAGAAACCCGGCCACCCCTGAAATCCCCAAAATTTTACCCATTTTCATCAAACCAACCAACATAACTCCATTAACAGGTCACAGACACCACTTTGTTATGCTAAGGCAATAATTCTTCAGCCAAAAGAAGTCACTGAATCGACATGTTAGGTGATATATGCATTTTACTTGTGTGATGTGTTGCATCTGAAAGGACATTTCCGCAAAATCTCACTACCACAATCTCTTATACTAATCCGGCAAGCACCTTAATCTATAATCCTGACAAGTCTGCAAAATGATGGCCAATATTTGCACTTCAACAAACAATGCTACAGTTTGCATTTGGATTGTATTGCGTTTATGGCTTGTAGGTGGCAAGATGATGTCCTCTCACAATGCTATAATTTGCTCTTATCATAACTGACAAACTGAAAAAACATCAAAGTGAGTAATGCAGTCTGCCAGCTTTGTTGATTCCTTAAATCTTGTCAGAGGATGAATTGTGCAAATTAGAGTGCTGAGAAAAGGAAACTGTAAAACCATGGGTCCACCAGGGGCCGGAGGTGCCTCACAATGTTATCGGCTGTATCGGTGTAATATTCATTGAAGTATCGTTTCCATTAGTGTATAATCAACCTTAAAATTGAATCGGTTCTGTTTTTGTTACCTTTGATTGAGCTGTTTTTATCAGTAGCAGAGGAAGCAGGTCACCATCTGTAGCAGCCATGTTGTAGTTTCTCCCCTCATGCTTGCTTGGAAGGTGAGGGTGAAAGAGTGAGTTGCACCGTGCAACTACAGCCGGTAGGTGGCACAAAAATTAGTGTTTTCTTAACAGGGGCGCCCAAGGGGTGTTCAGAGAATGTCCAAGGGCCTCTTGAAGCAATATTTTGGAAAGTTGAGGAGCGCTTGGGGGGCCGTTTTGTTTAAGATGAGTTACTACCAAAAGATTCACAACAAGATCCAGTTGAACACAAAAACACCACTGCCAATAAACACAGACATTGTATTGTTTCCCATGCTGCTTTACATGAGAATGGAACACCAGAAATATCAACTATAAATTTTCACCCCAACATGGGCGTTTAAAAAAAAGATGTTCAACCTCATTAAAATGAACTGCTTGACGCTCTGGCTGTCCAAATTACAAACTGTTTCTGATAATATCAGTTTTTTTTCTGCCCCTGAGAAATGAATGATCAATGATTTTCCAGCTGTCGCAGTAGTTAAATCAAAATAGTATATTGTGTTGAAATAACATGAACACATGCCTAAACGGCATGCCATAATATTGTAAATAATATATAATATATAATATATAAATATATATACTCATATATATTAACTATATCATAAAAATATATAAAATATATAAAAGTATATATATACCTATCATATATATAAAAATATAAGAATAGATATATATATAATATATATATAGTATATTATAATATGAAGAATATATAATATATATATATGAATTATATATAAATAGTATATATAGCATATATAAAAAGTATATATATATATATATATATATACCATATATATATACGTATACGTATATATAATCATATGAGTATACTATAATGTATATATATATATACTGTATATATATATGTATATACTATATATATATATAATATATATATATATATATTAATGCTTATGTATGTGTGTGTGTGTGTGTGTGTATCATCATCATAATAAACAACAACAAATAATCAACATTAATATTAAGCAAAGACAATTAGCCTCCATTTTGTTTTGATTTGGGGCGATTAGGGACCTGAATAATAGATAGGGGGTACCGGACCAAAAAAGGTTGAGAACCACTGCATACAATACATATACATAATAATTACATAATAAATACATGATAAATAAGGCACGTTTTTAATAGTCGGAATTATAGCCCAGTGATTTGATCTGAATATTTTCACAGATTCAGAGAGTAAAAAGAACTATTGATCTGTATCTATAATTCATGTAGACTAATTGATCATTTAATGAAAGGGTCTCTCCTAAATTTTGATTCATTTAGAGCAGCTTGTTGCTCTGCATTACAGTATGTTCTTAATTATTCATGTCATTCAAGTCGGCAGTACTTCAAAGTGCACAATACATTCAGTGCAGCATTTTTCAATATAACTGTGTCACCAAGTCAGCTTGCCTCAGCATTTTTGCTTTTAAGTCTCAAGTAAAATAATTTTAGCTCATTCATTCAGTATTATGTATTAATTATAATGGTTCATTTTCAAGACAAACAGGGCAAGCTTGTAATTCGAGACTCTGGTCACCCTAAACATTAGCCAGCTCAGTCATTGTGTAGTCTGATCTTGTGCAAAATAAACAGCAGTCAGACCACAACAATTTAATCTAAATTAACTGTTTGACTTAAATGCTGGTTTTAAAGTTTTGTTATTTTGCCTTTAATTTTTTTTGCCTGCTTTTTATTCGATAGGTCAGGTGAAGACAGACAGGAAAGGGGGAGAGAGAGAGATAGAGGGGCAACATCCAGCAAAGGGCAGCAGGTTGGAATCATACCCAGGCCACTGTGGTAAGGACTCACTCACTCCCTACATGGGTTGCACGCTCTACCAGGTGAGCTACCGTGCGCCCCAGATTTGCTGTTATTTTTTGGGGCTCCACTGTGGCTTAAGGGTTACAATCCCAACCAAGACTCTCAACATCATCTCTCTGTTATCACTGTCTAATGAAGACATGAAATGCCTAAATAATTGTAAATAATGCATTGCCATCTGCCCAGCACTAACTGAGTTTCCTCTGGAAAGAAAAGGCTCCTTCCTTCTTTGGGAAACTACTGGCATAAAAATTCAGTGATATTCTGATCCTCCAAGTGGTTCCAGGCAAGCAGTTTGATCTCACCCTGATGCTCATTACACTACTCATGAATTTGTTTAGTAGTATCGATGTAAGTGCTATCACAAAATATGGGCCAGTGCAGCTGCCTTTGAAATTCAGATGTAATTATTTCACAGTTAAAGGTACAGTGTACATATTTTCCTTTTGGTGCAGCCCCCATTCGCCCCCTCATCTGATTAAGGTTGACAATTCATATGTTGTCTGATTAGCTTTGACTTAGCACCAAATAGTAGTCTTATACACACCCATAAACATAATTTAAAAGCCAATTTCACACATTCCTACATGCAATGTAAATTCTACAAAATAGTTATAGCTATACTTACTGTCCTATTAATCTCCCATCAGTTTTAATTTCACTTGCTGATTTCACCACCACAACACTTGACACTCGATGTACTGTACCATACACGATCAGGCCTTAATGTGCTTTAATTATATTCCCCACAGTCAGTGAGTTTACATAATTTCATTTACTTTCTGACATCTGCCTCGTTTCATTACTGAATATGACATTATCCTGTGCCGTCATCTTTCCTTTGTTTTGTTCACTGCAATAAGAAGCAGTGATCAAATTGAACAAAGGTTTGCAGTGGAGATGACCTTGCTACAAGTTACTGAAAAAGAGAAGATAACTGGGACTTTTATCAACTCGCTTAATGTCGTCTTCACTCTCAACAATCACAACCGCTGGCATCACAAACTTGTAGGGGAAAACACAAGCAGGCCAAACTGACCTATCACATTATTGATGCCCTTGCATGGAACCTACGTAGTCACAGTAGCTAAGACATATAGTTAGATTTCTGAGAAATGCATGTCAACTACACTGTAGTCTAGAACTGAAACGCTCTCATATACACTACTG
>NW_023339663.1:30143337-30144233 GCF_004916995.1 Morone saxatilis
CACACACACAACTGAAACGCTCTCACACACACTACTGAAACGCTCTCATATACACTACTGAAACGCTCTCACACACACTACTGAAACGCTCTCATATACACTACTGAAACGCTCTCACACAAACAACTGAAACACTCTCACACATACAATCAGCTAGCGGACGTGTGATTATAAGATGTCGAAGTGTACCCGAGGCAGTATTCTCAGATTTAGGGGATATGCGGAGAAACGAGAGCTTAAGCAAGGCGTGACCTTAGTCGGGGTGTAGTTTCAAAGGTATCCAGAGGTACCCTTTTATGATGCAGCCATGATCAGTATATGGTGAGTTCTAAATAGTTAGGGTCGTCTTCCCCGCACACCATAAAATATTAAAATAAAACTATAAATTAAATGTGTTACATTATAACTGATGTGTTCATGGGCCTATCATAAATATGACACACAAACACATACTAATATCAAGTATCTTTACTTCACAGCATGGAAAAAGTCAAAATAAAAAGTCCCATATTTGATACCTCCAAGTGGCATGCTTTCTTATATTTGAGGTACTGTAAAAAACACATTGTCATATTCCTGGCTATAGGTGATGCTTTTTCATTATACTTCAAGAATGCATGCAGTAATCATGACACACAATATTTTACACAAATCGGTAATAACATGTTATAATAAGTGATGATAAAGCACCCAAAAAACTAAACACTAAACACAAAATCCTACTACGTGATAAGGTTACATAGTATAAACATATGTATAGAAGCAAACAGCGCTTTCCTGTCCACTATGCCGGCTGCATTAGCGCGATCAGCTGTTCTCGGGGTACAACAATGGCAGCGTGTCCTGTAGGTGGCGACTAGCTAGTAGTGTGTGTGAGAGCGTTTCAGTAGTGTATA
>NW_023339663.1:30144258-30152701 GCF_004916995.1 Morone saxatilis
TATATAAGAGCGTTTCACTTGTATGTGTGAGAGCGTTTCAGTAGTGTATGTGAGAGCATTTTACATGTGTTTGTGAGAGGTAATTCTGAATAATGTCCCTGACGGCCCCTCATAGAAGTGGCATGGAATGCGCTAAAATTAATTTTGTTGTTGTTTTTGCATCTTGCCAACTGGATGTCACACTAGAGCTTCAGCATCTCAGAACAAAAACTTTCCAACAATCACCAACACTGTTTTGGTCGAAATAAACAGCTACAATGGCCGCAACATAAGCTAACCTTAATCCTCGGGGACAAATACCGGAAAAGTACATCCCCTAAAAATTTCCCACTGACAGGCTCAGATTGTTATTCTGTATGTCTGACAACATTATGGATAGGATCCCGACAGAGATATACCTTTTGTTCAACCAGAAACAGCTGTAATGCATATCGCTATCACCCACCAGACTCCATAGACAAAAACTGAAATTTTACCCTGCATTTCTTTGGAACAACCCAACTTCATTCAAAGTGGACAGAAACAAAATAAAACTCACCAAAACCGTCTTTGTTAGTCTTTCCACTGTTACAACTATCACCAACTCTGATTTGGTTGAAATAAATGCTTAATTTACTGATGTAGATGATAAAAACAGCAGTTTCAGTGGCTCTACTCAGCTGCATACAGAGCACACGGCTATGGAAACAAACCACAGAGAGGCTGTGATAGCAACACAGGTAGAGGGAGTGTGACACCATGACCCCACTATATCTTTACATAGAGAATAGTTGTTTGCTTCTATATTATTTATCTAAATCCCATAATCTTTAAAGGTCCAGTTTGTAGGATTTAGTGGCATCTAACAGCAAATCACAATTTCGTTGTTTCACCCTGCCCTTCCAAGCACGAAGCAGAAACTGCGATAGCTGCAAAACATGGGAAAAAATGCAAATGGCCCTTTCCAGAACCAGAGTTCGGTTTGTCCCTTCTGGGCTACTGTAGAAACATGGTGGTTCAATGTGGCGGATTCCATGGAAGGCGGCCCACAGCGTATGTAGATAAAATGTCTCATTCTAAGGTAATAAAAACACATAGATGATTATATTAAGGTGATTATATACTAATGAAAACATACCTATGAATATTACATTCTATTTCTGCTAGTGGAGCCTCTTAAATGTTACACACTGGACATAGAACAGTGGTAAATTGCAGCTTTCAGGTACAAGTATTTTGTGTCATATTTTGTTTTTCCACTGCCTGAGAGAGACAGCATAGCTTTTGTATTGAAAGAAAAAAATCTCCTTCATTTTACTCCCTGCTTGTGGTAAAGGCCTCTCACTGTTTTGAGAGCACTGACTGAAGTAGACCACCACATCACAGTCACTGCCATCCCTAAATCTGCCTGCTTTACAACGGCACAGTACTGATCTCAACTCTGCAGACCTAAATAACATCCACATGTGTGCTGTTAAACGTCAGCGAGCCTTGTTAACTCCTCAATCATGAGACTCTCTTAAGGTCATGCTCACAGCGTACACAAACAGCACAGAGCTAAACTATTGAAAGTATTTACTGCTGTGGAAAGGATTTTTGTTTTTCAGCCTGCAAAAACACTTCCTGACTTTTCACACTAGAAGTGTTTCTCCCTCTGTGGTTAAGCAGGGAGGTGTAATAACGAGGCGAGACCTTTATAGACAAACGGAGTGTTAATTCTATTTTCCACATTTTATGAGAGTTACTTTTCCTTCTGGCAACAAATGAGCGCTGAGCTCAAACAATTAAGCTGCTCTGGCTGCCAGCCACAGGGTTTTGCCCCCCAACATAATTATGCTGCATCTGCAATGTCCTAAATTTATGGGAGCAATGAAATAAATTCAGCTGCAGCCATTTGCCTTTTTTCTGCACTTTAAAATGGGAATTAAATGTTAAGCCAAGTATTAAAAAACTGACCTTCAAAATAAATAAGGGAAATGAAATACAGATAAACAGTTATGAGCTCATTTTACATGAGTCTGCTGGACCCGTAAACAGGGGCTATAGGGAATACTGTATCCAATTCATTTTCCAAATGCAATGACTGATAAATAGTAGAGTCATGAATAATAGATGTGGAGGAACAAAGGTGATACTCTGTGTCTGTAATGGTAAATAAACTCATTAACCTGGTAAGCCAAATGATCGTAATTGATTTATGTATCAACTCTCCTCTTTGGGGACATAAAAGCTGAGGGCAAGGTAGACTGAAACTTTACAACTGAATGTAAAATGTAATGTAAAGGAAATATCTCAACTATCATGAAAGTCAGAGATCATAATCTGCCTTCCTGGAACTGCGTCTTGCTTTTAGAACTTGGGTCGTGGACACTAGTCACCATCTAATTTTGAATTTGATCTTTTATATATCGCTTCATTTTGCATTTATATGTTACAGATTCCATCGGTGCTCACCTCACACTTCAAGAGAGTAAAAACTAGACAATTTGATGAACAGTGTTGACTACCATCCACTAGAATTTTTAAGGTTTGCTTTGATTGTGGGTTAGGGTTAGGGGTTTTGTGGTTGGGGTTAGGGTAGGCCAGCAGCAATGTCTGACAGTGATCCATTTAAAGCCAAAAGTCTTAATGCTACAGATGTCACAGTCTAAATCGTGAATTTGCAGCTAAACAGGTGTTAATAGTATTAGTGGTCTTGCCATCAGCTCTTAGAAATGTGACCAATAATGCTAATAATGCATTTCCCTGCTATTTCTTTACTTTTACTACTTTAACACCTTTTCACCTGGCTGACAGTTGGTATGTAGTATTACTACTCCCTAAATTACATTTGTTTGTGATTCACAGTTCCAGTTAGCTTGTTAGAGTTGAGAGAATGGTGACTTGCTGATCACTGCGTAGAGGCGAACAGTGCAAGAACTTAATCTAAGTGATTCAAAAAAGGGATAGCTGCAACAACACTTGGTGCAGGGTGTAGTATTTCCTTTGTTGCTCTTTGTGGAGTTCAGCAACAAGTGAGTTTCCAAATTTACTTACTTGTATTGCCAAAAAAATAATCTATGCCTCAAATACACTTATACACACAGCAAAACATTCATTCATGGATTTGACGTGTTAAACTGATTCGTCCATCCTTGTATGGGGATTGTATTTCTGCAAAGATATGGGTAAACCATCCCATACCAACCATATCACCAGACAAGAATGAAGCAAAGCTTGTGGGCTAAGAGGCAGTCACATCCGGCCCAACACTATACCTAACGCACTCTTTCAATCATGGTGGTTTACTTAAACCATTAGCTTCAGTTCATTTAGATTATTAAATAGATGTAGACAGAAACTTAACCAACCAACCAATCAAAACACAAATGACAAACTATGATTATGACAATATAGCATTTTAAAGGTCCCACCTCCAGCCCACCATCTACCTATGGGCTCTCAGTTCCCTCATTGTGCGAGTTATTATCATTAATCCCCAATCCCAATCCTTTCTGTGCCGATGTGCTGTTAGTGTTTCTTGCAGGGAGTGACAAGATTTTGACTTGGACTTGTGAACATATCTGGTAGATATTAACATTAAAACTGTAATTTTTCCTTAAACTTTAAGCTTTCACCCCATGAGCTTCTAGAACTGCAGCCAGCGTAACAGCCACACAGGCCAGTTATCTGATTATAGTCAAGTGGCCCTTCCTCTGCCAGCTCCTCTAAAGGACCTGGCAGGAAGTAACATGTCATCACACACTCGGTGACTTCTTGGAGAGCTCCTGAAGTTTGTTGTTTTTAATTCGAGCCAGAGTAGGTTGCTTGGATTGAATTCCTCCTCCTAGATCTACAGGCTCTCCAAAGCTCCAGGCACGCTGCTGTAAGAATGCCTACACCAGCCCACTGCTACAAAAGTTCCAGTACGTTCATTTTCTCACTTCTGAGGACTTTGTTCAGACTCTGGAGCAAGGGTGGAGGATACTTGGACGACTAAACATGATTTAAGTGCAACTGGCAGTCGTCGAAAAACCTGATGCTTAGGACCAGCTGTCCAACAACAATACAGAGACTCTTTCCACTGTGTAGGGCCCCAGTCTATCCACATTACTCAAGTGGTACAAAGGCAGCCTTGTACTAGCCATTAGGCAACATTGGCTATGGTACTGGTAAATGCGCTATTAGGCTTGGGGTGCTTAACATGATAGTAAAGATCTTTGGTTGGGCTGGGTAATGAACAGAAATACTTTTTTTGGACAGGTTAAAATGAGTCTGTAGCACTTAATATGGAAAACTGTCACGGAAAGCTTGCATTTAATGCCTGTAAAGAATGGTCTTGTTCATTAGATACATTAGTAATTAGATACTTATCGATTTCAATCATAAGTTTGCCAATCTCCCAAAACAGTATTTTATTTAAACAAAGTTCTTGGACGTGTGCTTTTGTTTAGGCACCATTTAACATTTGAGTTTGATGTTTGCAAAATTAAAAAAACAAATAAAAAGTTTAACAATATAATCTTATTTCAAGGTCCTTATTCCAAGCTTTTCCCCGGATCTTCTTTGTCTGGTTTCTTTTGGTATCGGAACTGAAACTGAAACACTGTGATCACCTTGTACTATATTGCAAAGTACACAAAGCCTTTCTATACTTCCGACCACTCCAAGCGCTTTGGACTACATGCCACATTCACGCACATTCATACACAGATGGCAGAGGCTCATCAGAACAGAAACTAATAAATTCACACACTGATGGCACAGCATCGGGATTTGGGACAATTTGGGGTTCAGTATCTTGCTCAGCATACTTCGACATGCAGCAGGAGGAGCCAGGGATTGAACCGCCAACCTTCTAATTAGCTACTGAGCAACAGCCGCCCTATAAAGACAATGTGACAAAAGTGACGTGGGTGATTGCTCTCTCTCTGCTATGTGGGATTTACCGACTGGTAACTGAAGTCTTTTATGCTCTCCTTAAAGCCCACAAAGTGGAGTTGCTGGTCTACCACTGCCTCAATTAGTTTGTTTGTGTGACTTTTATCGTATTAATACATCTTAATGGCCTGGAGCCCTGGGACGGGCAGCTGAGATGAACCCAGTGAATGTGACCTCTCTATCTGCGAGCCGTTCAGTGCTGCAGTGGGATCTCAAAGGCCCTTGGGAGCTCTGCAAGCTGCTGCGTTTTTTCCCCCTGTCCTGCTTGGTCCAGGGTTATTTTTTATTTTATTGTGTTTGTGTAACTTTGATGAACATATTCGCAGGTGAGTTTTTTGCATTTTTTATGTAATTTATTCGTCCCGCCCCTTTGGTGTTTGAATTTGTACATTTTGTGGACAAAATAACTGAAACACCTTTTTTGAGGGTTGCAACCTTCATTCAATCGTCATTCAACCTTCCCCCTTTAACTGTACCAACCTTTATCAACATTATATCAATCAAGGCAACTGAAGCAGATTTCAAGTTCAACTACTCCCAAGGTGCATAGAGATGCGAAGTACCTGTTAATAGGGTCAGAAGGACGAAGTGTCAGGATAATCTTCTGAAGGCCACAAGCCAAAACATACCTTGGTCTCACAGTAAAGATGTTTCTTTATACATGTTCTAAATGTCCGGACATGCTAATCATGTCAGATTTAAATATGTCTCCATGTTTTACATGACTTTAATAAAGCCACTTCAGTTTTATGCCATTGATATAACATACTGTATGCTTGAATAGAATTTCATACACCCTAAGAATCCTGCACATATTAAAACCCAGAGAAATATATACATGGTCCCTGGCTGTGACTTCTAATACCAGTCTTTTTCAGGGAATCCCACCATATTCATTTCCACCCCCCCGAGGCATGCCAAGGCAACTTAATTTAAAATGTTTAATACAATGCCCCAGCTCGAGAGCCAATAACTCTGGTATGCATTTATACAGTAGTAGCCTATATATTTGCTGCTATGTACTTCATTAACCCGTTAAAGGTTGGGAATATGCTGAGCAGTGGGAACATTTAAACAAACTTCCTGTCGAGTGGAAATTGCATCTTCACATTTCCAATATTGGAAAGTTGTTATTTGTGCTGCTGGAGTTTCCACATCTATCAGGCAGGCAAAGTTGAAAAGAGATGGAATGAAGACATATGCATCTGTTTATCTGCTTTTCACATGAAGTTTCATTCAAAACAAAATGTTGAGAAGTGAACATCAAGTATTTATATTTTTATTGGTTGGTTTGTTTATTTAGCAATATTCCAGTAAGTAATAAATACGTATCTCTTTGTCAGCATTTTTACATCAAATCCTTTGTGACAGACTGAATGAATGATCAATGCCGAACCATCAGGTGAAATGTGATTAAAACTAATTTCCAAGCACACATTCTCTACTTGGCTCTTCCCATTACACACAGTGTTTTTTGGATTTAAATAACTCACAACACAGAAAAACATCTCATGAAAGGACCACTATTGGCCAAAACACTGTTATGGATTTAATCATGGTGTTAAATTTGATGAAAACCTGCGAGATGCGTGAATGGTGTAGATCCATCTGCTAGTGGGTGGGTTGCTGTAGCCAGATGGCATTTTAATAGCCCAGCCTTGATAAATAAATGCTGGAGGCAATGAGAGAGGAGCAGGCCAAAGCTGAGATGGCTCCTGAAGGCCTGTGGCCAAGACAGGTGAGAGCCCCAAGTCCCAGCAGACAGATATCTTTGTTATGTACCTCCTATAGAGCCTGACTGGGAGGAAGGCTGGTGATTTGTTTTGTATACATGTATGAAACTGGCAGAGAGATATTAGGCCTTAGCTGAGGGTGTACTCTCTAAAATGACCTAGAAAGTTCATGGGATGGACTATTTGTACAAGGTCAGAAGGTGGGTGGGAAAAGGGGTGTAAGGGTATTTCAGATTTCCACTGTGTTAAGCACTGAGGATTAACTTGGAGAACATGAGGCTTAGAGGTGGAACCAGAGTTAAAGAAGACATGTATGTGAATTGGACACAGGAGGGGTCTGATACCTACATTGTTCGGGTGTAAGGTGGGGTAGGGCCTGCCCTCGTACCAGCCGGCATGTAGAGCCGTCGCCACCACAGACGCCGCAGTTATCCTCCCTGGCAGCGCTGGCCAGCTGGCGATCACAGCCCACCTCCTGCACACATAAAGACAGAGATATGGGGCTGACCGATGTATAAAGAGATGGAAAGACAATACAGAGCGCTCAAAGGAAGGCTGGATCACTGTTACACTGATACTAGTCTTGCAATACCAGACACATTCAGTGCCTATCAATCATCTGGGGATTTCTAAATGCAAAGTAGTTGCTTGAACGGCGACAGGAACACCCGCTAAGAAACTTACGCCGCTTATTTCAAGGACATGCCTCATCTGAAACCATGCTCTCCTACCATTCTCCTCCACAGTAAAACAAACTAGAGATACTATTGAGTCACACAGAGAGAGTTTTTTAAAACATTGCAAAAAGGAAATTACACACAATTGCTTAAAGGAAGATGAAAGTCTGGACTTTCATTCATATAATCAGTTGTTCTTTACAATGAGCATTACAGCCTCACAGACCTGCTAGCAAGGCTCGAGACTCTTGTAGTCTCTGGAATCTTTTTTAAGATCAACAGCCAGACCTACACTCTTAGATGTCACTGTATATTTAGAAGCACAATACTCTATATACCTACTGTAAAATACCTTAGTTTATATTGCATTGTGGCTAATTTTTATCAAGTGGGAATATTTTACAATATATTGTAGTATAGTAATATTACATTATGAGCAACCGCAGACTATATGAAATATAATTAATAATAATATATAATAATATAAATAAATATATAATATATCAATATTAATATAACTGGATATATTACAGTACAAGGTAATAACATACAGAAGAAATACAACAAATTATAAAATACAGTGCAAATACAGTAAAGTTGTAGTAATACAGTATTGTTCTATACTATTAACTGCATCACAGCTCAGTTACAGTAGTTTATTGTAAATTGAAATACAGCAACTTGCTGGCAACTGTGCTGCCAGTAATTTAGTGTACACGGTAAATAATTTCCTTGAATATTTACAGTATCTCCACACTCCACTTTAATGCTGTGTCAGGGCTGGAGAAAGATCTGGCTGAATGGGTTTCAAAACCAACTAAACAATGTGATTAAACAATTAGAAGAAAAGGGTTATGGATTGATTAGTTGTGAGCTATGAATGTTTCTCTTTTATTACAGCCTACACAAACCCATGATAATGTCTAGATACTACAAACAGATGCAAATGCTCATACTTACTGTAAACACACAGTGAAGTGAAGGACTTGCCGCCACCAGTTGGCAATTGGTGTAAGGAATAACGTGACCATTAGATAAGAAAGGCAATATTGGAGGATTATGCAATCACATTGACAACATTTTTAACTTACAATGACAGTGTTGCTAAACAATAACTTAAAGGTAGGGTAGGCA
>NW_023339663.1:30152801-30154433 GCF_004916995.1 Morone saxatilis
TCAACGCACCAAACTCAGACCAAATTGTCAATCTAGGCAGTGCTGATTAACCAACATAGCGACGGCCATAATACCAAACTCAAGGCTTCAAAACGGCAGTCCATAAACCAACTGATGACATCACACTTGTATCGCTCTATTTAAGCTGCCACATGGAATAGAATATTGCTGCATTGATTTGCTTGATTCCACCTTCCTCTTTGTTGCCTTCAAATCCTGCTCTCTTATTGAACTGAACTCTAGCGTACAGTACATATTTGAAATACCTCAATGATGCCACCAATTCTCTTACACTATCTGCATATGTTCACCCATCATAGCTGTTTACTCATACATTAGTGGATCATCTTATCAGAGAACAGTCAAGTCAAACACTTTCCAGCCTTAGAGTAAACAAGGCTTCAAACTCTGGAAATGACTAGCCACAGAGTGAAGCAAGGAATAGACATTGGTACATCAGTGGTGTGACATCAGTGGTGTGACATTAATAACTAATAATTAATAATAACTAATCACTGACATTTTGTTTTTTAAAATGCCATTGTATGCCATCAAAACTACAGTAAGATGATAAGGTTGAGTTTTTGGGTCCAGGATATGTTTAGCCTAGCTGAGCAGAAAGAATACTTCCATAATCTAGGAGAAAACTGCTAGCTTCAGTCAAAAAGTGAAAAATACAATTCTTAACTCCAAAGCTGTTTTATTTGCATCACAGCCTCAGAAAAGTCTCACAGTGCTATGCCTTCACAAAGAAAACTGGCCACTTTGAAAGGTAAGCAAATTAGCTTTTTTATTAATGAAATCTACAAAACAGCATATTCTGCAATATATATGCAACCTTGTGTTGCCTTGATTGTTATAGAATATTCTTCATTCTTATTCTTGGATCCCCATTAGCTGCTAGGATCCGCACACAACTAAAGACACTTACAAACAAGACACATAACACAAAAAGTCTCAATGAGACCCTCTGTCTCTTATGGGAGATTGCTCAAGAACAGGGACATTATATTTGACAAAATCACCAGGTGGTTTCCTGTTATATTCCAGAGAACCAAGGAAGGTTCTAGATATGGACATCGGATGTTAACTTTGGAAGATTGATTACATTGTTTGTGCTTTTTACTTATGTAGTCAGACTGTATAAAATGAGATGTCTCTCTGCTGTTTCTTTTTGTTACATTCAATAAAAGTCAGTTTTCCATTAGATTTTGGGTCTGCTGCTAATTTCTTCTGCCGCCACTGTATCTAATCAGCTAACAAAGTAGTCATCACTCCATCCAAAAGTCTGCAGTATTTTCTTCAGAGTTATAACTGTGTTCAAATATGGCAACCTCACCATCAGGAAAATACTTTACAAATTCTAAGGGTGTCATAAACAGGTTTAACTCCAACTTCTCCTAAAACTACAGTCAATGGTCCATTTTTCGGAAGATCTTGCTTCTGCAGCTGATTTCTTCTGTTAAACTAGAATAAAAACGTGAAAAAACTGAGAAACTTTCAAGGGAACGCTATGAGATGCAAGACAGAATTAAGTCATACCATTGCCAGATTTGATAAAGTGAATATGCCAGTGGTCTGTTATCATTAAAGTTTAAAACAAGTGAATTTTGCCATTGTCTTTTACTAGAT
>NW_023339663.1:30154525-30187235 GCF_004916995.1 Morone saxatilis
TTACTGTTTAAAATACTCAATTTCAGATTGATCAAGGAAAAGATAACTTGTTGACACTAATGAGAAGGGTGATACTGAGATCTAGATTTCAGTTAAGAGGCCAGGTCTGGCTTGAGGGCAGTAGTTGAGATGCGTAAAATGTCACGTAAGTGGGAGTCACTTAGTCTTGACCTCAATTGGTTCTTGTTTAAGTTCATGACTGAGAATGTTTGCTCACACAAATATGTGGAGCCGAATAAGCTTAGCATTTTCTTAGCAAATGATTGCATTTCTGGAAACCTGCCTTTGTCCAGCTGCCGGTAAAAGTCAACGAGAAAACTGCTGGTGTTTTCCACGGCACTCATTGTCACACTGCAGCTCAATGAGTTCAAGCTGCAGCTGTGGAGGAGCATCATCAGGGTCCACGGAGAAGGGAGAAGAGAAAGGCAACATGTCCTTTTCAATAACTGTAAGCGTTTGTTAAATTCCACAGAAAGAGATGCGATAACTGTTGCATAACTCTTCATTTGCGCACCGATGTTGTCCTGTGGGAAACTGTCAATGACCTCTTTCAAAGCTGGGAAATGCACGGTGCAGGGCTCTGTTTGGGACAAGTGTCTTTGGAAAAGTTGCAGTTTGGTTCCAAAGGCCTTGATGTGAGCGTATAGCTGGCTCACCACTGCATCTTTCCCTTGAAGATTAACATTCAGCGCACTAAAATGCTTCGTTATGTCAAACAAAAAAGCCAAATTTGCCAGCCATACAGGATCGGAGAGTTCTTCCATTGGTTGTCCCTTCTCACCCAATTTCCTCTTTGAGAGAGAAAAATTGCTGCAGTGCGGTCCCCCGACTTAGCCACCTCAAATCGTTGTGATATATTACGTCTCCGTATTCAGCCTGGATGTCAAGCAAGAACTGCTGAAACTGTCGGTGGTATAGAACTTTAGAGTGAATAGAATTGATTGCCTTTGCCACTAATTTCATAACATAGTCAAATTTGAGATGTTTGGCGCAGAGAGCCTGCTGGTGAATTATACAGTGAAGTTTAATAGCGTTACCTCCTTACGAGGACACTACATGTAAACACTTTATTTCTACTCATGTCTCCTGGTCCATCACTGCTCCTTTACCCTTCAGCTACTTGACATTATGTATGCATTATCTCAACACTGAGTAGAAGGAAGCAGAATAAAGCTTAGCACTCTTCCTTTTCCTTCCTTTTACTTTTGAGGGGAAATGTCTATACCATTGTAGCGTGATACTTCAGGATGACAACTGCAGATGGGGAAAGGTGTAAGCCTCTTACAACTCCTGTATTAAGATATCATTATAGAATATTGGGACATTTCAAATGTCAGATTGTAAACGCAGCTGCCTTTTCCACTGATGGAACTGCACTGTATGATGTAGACAGCTGGATTTGCCTAAGCATATTTTACTAGATCTGTTGAGGATGCTACCTCATCATCTTGGCTGTTGAAGCAGAGAGGAGATAATCCTGTTCCCTACCCACAATTGCCTCTGTTGTGCCTTTTTTTTCCCTTTACCCTTGCCTTACCCTTACTTATTGCCGCGGTTTTTAAACGTCAGTTACAAAAAAAGTTTGTTGACCACAACCTCCCAAAAGTCTTGAACCAGTTCAGGTTGGTATGGCCGTTATAGCTGTGTAATTTGTTATTTTCAACAGCATGAAATATGGTCAAACATCACGCAACAACAAGATGGAAAACACTTGTTTCCCACTCCCACAGCTGAAGGAAACACATCCAGATTCACTTGACAGTTGGACGAGAGCACTCAGTAGCTCATAATAGGTATCCACTACACTACCACTTTCTGCTACATCACCTATGTACCAAAGAGTATATATAAATAATTGTTTCGCAAATGGGTTGTCAACTGTGATACATGCACTCCTCCTGTTATGCAGTCACAAACAGCCTGTAATCAAGCAGCCAACCTGGGAGCAGAAGCCATCCGCAGTAAATCCCACTCTGAGTCCCAACACAAAGCTACACTAAATATAGAGCCTGTGACATGATTATGACACTGCAGGGACCAAAGTTTCCATGTTCCAGCTCATCATTTTAGTTCATGAGAGGCCATTACATGTGGAATCACATTATTGGCTGTAATGTGGACTCAAAATGTATCTCACAGAACAAAGAACAAAGACAAAACTGGACTACAGAATATGGCTGAGGGTAATAGGAGAGCGTTATGTGTTTACGTTCAAGTGACAAAGACCTGTCATGACTTTTGTCCATCGGGAGCAAACGAGGAAATCGGCTGACGTTATTACAGAGCCACAAAGTTCAGAGGGAGATCCGATGGGTCACCAAAACGCAGAACTTCAACCTTGGAAACCGCTGTTGTTTTTACCATTTCCAACCAACAGTCAACACTGGTTTCTTTCAACCATAACCACAATCATTACCTAAACTTAACCACATTATCTGTTATTGTAACCATGACGACAAAGGTCCCAAACTAAAACCTAAATTCCGCTAGCTCTCTCCTCCTAGCAGATAAAAAATAAAATAAAGCAGAGAGAATCAAATAGAGGGCATGGCCATGTAGGTAAGGAGTGTGTGACGCGAGAGGTAACACACACCCGAGTGACAGCTGCCGGTACTCAGAGCTAACAGAGCTAACCAGCAATGAGCAGCTGCTGTCAGACTCTCCCTGTCTGTGATGCAAGCAGAGAGAGTCACTAGAAGCACATTTACAGTCGTTTGTAAAAGTTTCTGTTGGGTGCCTATGTTGTAACGTTAGCTAAGCTAGCAGTTCAGAGAGGCTAAATCCGATGTCTGCGGCACAGAGTCAGGCTACTGCTAGGTAGCAGGCCTTAGTCTGCAGAGTGGAGACATTCGTTTTATAGTAGTAGGGGTTGGTTGATGTCACCATACATCACCTGCCTCTAGATCAGCTAACTGCAAAGTTCAATAGCAATAGCTGGGTTTCACCAGTAGAGGGCAGTCATTATGCATATCTGTAGAATACTTTGCAGATTTGGACCTGAATTAATCAACAGCACTAAATACCCATATACAGAGGTTGCAAAGGTACTTTTGGGGTTTAGTTGCTCTTTAACTAAGTAGTTATTTTAACCATAGACACAGTAAAACTTTACAGTTGTGGGTTTACCAAAAAATATCTAATGTAGTGTGTTCAACAGAGGCTTCTGGTCTATATAAAAATGAATAATCCAACAGGTGTATTTTTATATCCCGACTAATACCATGACTAGAATGACTAGTTTTTCACTCTAATGAGAAAAAATGGTGCATCATATCAGGGGTGGATGACACTGGATGGACACCTTCTGATCTATATACAATACAGTCCCTTACCTGACACACTCCACTGATGCACATGTCAAAGGCATCCGCCCGGCACCGCGTCCCGTCAAGCACCTTGGGGGCCAGCTCAACAGTGAGACCTCTCCCTTTGGCCTGACACCGCAGTGCACAGGGTGCCGACGGGTCATAAGGTGCTGGGACCCACTCATAGGTGACACCCTGGTACTTGATGTCATTGTGCGCTGAACACTGCTGGGCCCGGAAATCCCCTGACTCTGCTGGACAGTCCTGAGGAGAGGAACGACATCCATGGACAGCGGTCAGAGTGAGACACCACAGTAATTCATTATAATTCATGTTACCCTGCTCCAGTAGTTAGCCATGCTATAGCTATTGCTAGCTAACTAACTAATGAATAGTCGCTCTGTGTCGCTAAAGTTGAAGATTGATTGACGAGTGGTTGTCACGCTATAAGTTAAATTTCATGCTTACGTAAGCACGAGTCACATCACACATTGTTTTACAGGGAGACAAAATTATGAGATATTGATATAAAAATACAAAGAAATGTATTTTTAGTACATTATTTGGCATACATTGTTAAATAGGGGAACAATACAACTAAGGATGGGATCTTAAAAGGTTAAAAAGACATTTTTCATTTCACCTGGACTAATAGCTGTAATAGTTGGTGTCTTACATCCCTACGGCTGGCTCTACCTCCACTCCACTCTAACAGCCAATGGCTGCTTGTGCTCTGACTGTTCCTGATCGTTTTGTTTTAAACTACTACAGAAGAGCTCCCATACCTAACACTGTACACTTGATATTTAAGACAGCAAACATGATATAGAATAGAAATTCAACTTGATGTCATTTCTCATCATATTTTTCCACAGCAACTATATTTTGCTTTTTATCTTTTAACCATCTTCAAAATGTTTTCTTTTCAACATCTAAATACAAGAGAGGAGAAAGTTCTGACCAATGCTCAACTGTTATTAGAGCACAGAGCAAAAATGGGGGGGACTAAGGAAGGGTCAATTCAAATGACATATCAAAGTAGTTAATAAAATATTGGCTTCCATATGTTTTTGTGTGGTTCAGACTGGAAATCCAGCCTATCTTACTGAGGAGGTAACCCTGCAGAAAAACTGTCAACAACTTAACACCTGATGCTTCTTGGGACTAAAAACTGTCTCAGATCAATAACAGAGGCTTGTTCTTCCAGATGACAACTGGCAGACTTTTGGCAGCCAATAGCAACTCTTCTTTTCGCTGACTGAGAACTAGTCTGACACATCAGCTTCACTCATTCACACTCTGCCAGTCTACAAATCCTCCAGACGTCTATATGGAGCACAGTAAACAGAGCCTTCAGTTCAGTCAGAGTTAGGCTCCATGTGTGAACACGGGAGCTGGGATAAATATTATCCTGGGAACATTTCCCACTGGATGTTACTAAAGCTCTGCAATGAATCCAGAGTAAACCACTTCAGTGGGGAAGAAGATAAATAAGACTAGTCTTCCTCTGATTAAGAAGGTTGTTTCAACAGGCTGGATGTGTTTCTGCGGTTTGGGAAAGTGCAGTACTGCAGAGCTACCATCATGTGGGTGGTTGCGGTTGTTGGTATCCCATGGATCAAATGACGATGTTGATATTACAGAATGGACTGGTGGAGGAATTATTCACTTATAAAATTAAACAGAATTAATTTGAGCTAAAGAATTCACATGTCCTTTATTTCCCTACTTCACACACATACAGTGCATCACATATTTGAATTGAAACCCAATAGTCAGAGTTTGATGCCTGCATAGTACTCAGTTCCATATACTTACCTACCAGTTACCAAATTGACAGGAAATATAAGCTAAGAGATACAGTCCTTGGACATGTTCTAGTACATAATAGTGTCCCCAGACCAAACTTCTTCAGAGCTCCCTGATAAGATTCTCATCCTTAACAGCAAGCTGGGAGAAAAACTGAGAATTTAGGGGAACTGTGAGCACTGAGACATAATTATTGCAAGAACCATGAATAGGGTTGGGGTAGGACTGCATTTTTCCGATTTTATCTAATCAAATACTCATCAAATCTCTTGTGGTTCAACAATTAAAAAAAACAAAGTTGAAAATGGCAAAAAAAAAAAAAAGATTCAGCTGAGATTTTATGTATGTAAAAAATGTTTTACAATGAACACATTCACTGCTAACACTTGATCACGCATTGATTAAATTGATTAAACCCTACATATTTTATATAACAATGTATGAATTTAATATGTACATTACACCCCATTTATTCTGGTACTCTCAGAATCAGTTTTTCAAAGGGACTATTTCTTCAATGGAAACTGATCAACGTCAGCTTAAATGTTTATTTTTCTTAATTTGGGTGAACTCAGACTGGCCCACAGTGGGGGTGGCTCAGTGGTAGTTTTTATTAAATATGGTGGAGTTATCTTGTGGAATGAAAATATACATCTAATGGCTGGATTCACTTTGAGAACAACCAAACCTAGACAATGGCATCAGTTCCCATGATGCCACGCTACTTCAAACGTAACCAAACTTCGTACTATGTTTAATTGTTTTGATTGAGAAGCCTTGTGGCGAAATTACATATTGTACATTTCAATTGAAGTACATAGTGTACTTCAAACTTGTATGTATTGTAAACTCTTGTCACATAGGTATTCTTTTCCAAAAAGCATCACTCAGACTACAGGATATGTGAGGCTGGAATACACCCTTGCAGAGTTGTCTTGTGCGGCTTACAAAAAACAATAACAAGTCCTCCAAATTAAACAGCAAAATACACAGTTTCTAACTGCCCTTTAGCCCTTTAGCCCTTAAGTATTTTCTGACCAGATGTCCCTATTGGCAGTGTTCATATGCATTAAGTCCCCATGAAACAGAAATCAGAAAGCTGTTTGCTTCCTTACATATTTTTTTGTAAAAACAGGCAGCTGTGGAGGGTTCTTGTCGTGGTAACTAATAGCGCTAATAGCTTCACAGGGAATAAAGTATTAATTTTTTTAGGTTTTCAGAAATGGGAAATGGTCTCCCATGTTAAACCATCCATTCCCGACCTCCTCCCTACACAGGCTTGTAACTCTTAGGTATAATAACGTCAACTGACCTCCTGTTTTGCTCCCAACAGAATAATTCCTATAAAATTCCTATATTTCTGTACTATGATTCTAAAATTAATGTAGCAGCATACATTACACAGAGTAGTGAAAATCAGACTCACCATGTTGCTGCAGGCTCTGTAGCGGATGTTTTTGCCGTCACAGCTTCTGCAAAGCAACGTAAAAGAAAACTCTTAGCACTATTGCAAACCAACAGTTGACTCTGTGATACTCAAGCTGTGAGAAAACACAAAAGTAGAGTAGATCCCCAAAACTGCTTGCATGGCTAGACGTGCGTTCACAAGCAAATGCGGATAAACAAGCAAGTCGATTACATTAAAAAAGTCAATGCAAAGACGCAAACTGGGTGACGTGAATGGGACAGAAATGCGAAATTTGCTTCCTCTGCTTCTTCCACGTGTGCTAAAAAGTTTTTGACCCATTGTCACAAAAGTCCCTGTAAACCATGACATCTGTTGCCTCTTAGTCACAGTGTTTATTTTATTTTACCTGTTTTTAAAGCTCTTCATGGTCTTGCACTATATCTGGTCTATACAGTATACCTGTATATGTCACACATGTTCACAGTGTATGCACCAGTGTGGCCCCTCAGATCCTCTGGCACCAGCCTCTTAGTAGCTCTAAAGTGCAGGACTAAACCTTTGGTGATGCAGACCTCTTCAGCTTGGATTTTAACTAGGAATGGCTTGGTTGGTTTTTACCACAACCATTATTTACCTTATTTTAGTCAGTTATTTGATTATATTTCCTTTTATTATTTATTTATTACAACAATTTCATTATTCTTTACTAAAATATTTTCTTTTTTATCCCTCTTATTTGTTTGTTATTTTTGTCTGTCTTCTTAATCTATTTTATTGAGTTTTTAGTATACACTGTAAAACCTGGTATCTTAAATCTTGATAAGAGGTAAGTTAACATAATTTATCATTCACATGAATTAAACCAAAATCAAAAATGAATTGTTGAAGCAACTCACTTGTTTAATAATGCATTTAAATGTGTGAAGTATTTTAAGTACAGCTGATTTATTTCCGGTTCATTCCACTGACTCATTTTCTTGAACTTAATTTTGTCAGTATACATCTAAATAACTCACAGAAAATGAATGGGCTACTCCGATAACCAATAATTTGTTTTTCAACCTGGTGGTAATAAAGAAGAGGTATTTAAGTTATTTTACTCGGATACACTGTTCAGACATTATAAATAAGTTTAGAAATTCTGCAAATGAGTGTAACTTCAATTAACTGAATGGAATTGGTACAATTAACTTAATTTATCCAAGTTACCTTAACAATAAATACTTGAGTTACTTCTACTCAAATCAAATATATGTAATGCTTAAATTGTTTGAGTGAATAGACAAACGGTTTAAGGCAATCAGTTTCCTCAAACAAGTTCAGTTGAACTAACTCATTGGGTTTTACAGTGTAGCTTTTATTAAACACTATAGTTATATCTGTATTATCTATTTTATCTATTGTATTTTAGTCATTTTTTATCTTTGTATTTTATTTTTAATACATTTATACAGCGACCAGACAAAAAAGTAAGTAAGAGAGGAAATTTGACTATCTGGTAAGTTCTGAAAATATGTGTCTGTTCTTTATTATGAACTAAGTTAGAGGTTAGAGTGAGTGGAAACATGTTTTGCTGTGATTCCGGTGCACTGAAACTTTAAATCATTTCTAAATTTCCCCCTATGTAAAATGTCACAAAACTATCTGAAATTTAATGATGATAAATTAGAACAAATTTCAGCTCTCTTAGAGCAAATCTCAGTGGTCTTCAACATAATGTTAATCAGGCCGCTAGGAATCTTAGGGTTAGGGTTAGGGTTAGGGTGTAATAATTGATGTAAACCTCAAGTCAAAAATGTTGTTCAGTCATATATTTTAACCAGCTTGAGAAAATGAGGTCATTTTTATGCTCTGGTGATCTGCAAAAAGTAGTAAATGCTTTTATTTTTTCTAGGCTTGATTACTGTATTGCACTTTAATCAGGTATCACCCAGGGCTCCCACCACAGTCTCCAGCTGGTACAGTAAGCTGCTGCTCGACTTGTTACTGGGATAAGGAAATAGGAACACACCACCCCAATGCTGGCCTCCCTACATTGCCACCCTGTCAACATTCACATTGATTTCAAAATGTTATTACTAACTTTTAAAGCCTTAAACAGACTTGCTCCCACATACATCTCTGATTTATTATCCTTGTATGTGCCCCCACCACCCTTGAGGTCCACAGATACACCCCAGGTAAAGCTGTGTGACAAAAGGCGATCAGGCTTTTTCCATTAGAGTCTCCCACTATGGAACTCACTGCCTGGTTGAACTCTACATCACTGGGTTTTTTAAATCTCTTCTTAAAACTCTTCTCTTGGTGCAAGCTTTTGGGAATGTCTGATATAATTTTATTTGTAATGTTTTTATTATCTTATTTATTTGTTCTTATTCATTCCATTGTTTTGCTTATGTTCCTTATTGTCATTTTATCTGACTTGCTTTAATTTTTCTTTCTTTCTTTTGTACCACATTTCTTAACATTGTTAAGAAAAGTGCTATATAAATAAAGTTGTTATTATATTATTATTATTACTATAAATTGATGTCTGAAAACTGTGAACGTGAATTCACGCTGCAATTCTGATAAATTCACAAACCCTTTTGTAAGGCTGTACATTTACCCCTCGTGCAGTATTGTGCTGTTTGTCCATCTTTTAGGCCTCTTTTTGAATACTTATCCTACTTTTCACCTTGATCTTTGTTGATCTTACCTCAGTTTACTCTAGAGAGACCAGCAGGTAAATTCCAAAAATGCAAAGTAAACGTGATGTACATTCACAAACACATGCGGACCCAGTAAAATACCCATGCATAATCACACAGACACCTGTGAGGATACAGCACACTCCACCTGCAGCACACATCACCCAGCCAGCAGCCATCTCAGCACTTCACTGAGCTCCAGCTGGCAGAGCCCAAAATGTCAAACAAAAAACCCACAGATATGCGCGCACACACACACACACACACACACACACAGCTTTAGAATGAACCTGAGCCCTGTGTGAAATGTGCCATAGCAGAACGTTCCTTTCCCCATGACAGCATGGACACGCTGTTAAATCCGTTCCACCTTGTTAGCAACAATAACAACACCCAATCTCTTGGTGTGTGTTAACTGCCATAAAGTGCACATTTCTCCTGCTGGCTTACAATAACATTAGACTAAACTGGTAGCAGCTCATTTATCCCAGTGTAAAGCGGCCCTGGTCTAATCTGCCAGTTAGGACAGATAGAGAGCTGAGAACCACACTGCAGCCATTCAGCTGCCTCCAAGCTAAACCAAACGCAGACAACAGCTAGCCACAGCTCCATATTAACGAACCAATTAATAGATTTCTCCAATTGAAATGCATGAACCACTCAAGCGTGGTTGGACAAACTGTTTATGTGTGTGTACTGTAGGTGGGTGTACTGTGTTTTTAGGGTCTGGGAATGTCTACAGCTATGGCCATTAGTCTTCTACTAAAATCAAAACACTGACACACACATATCTCACTAAGGAATACAACACTTGTTTTGTTTGTCTCTATTAAAAAGCCCTTTTCATCCCTTGTCAGATGAGCTCAAGTACTGGACACCACACATCATGTTCCTACGGTGGCTGAGAGGTATCAGCAAACAACGGATGTTGATATTGAAACAGGGCGGACTGTTATTAGCAGCGGACTTATTGCCTCCTGATGCGTGGAAGAGGAAAGTTCTTGCCTGTTTGAGAAGTAACTGAATCGTTGTTAACTAGCAAACTATGATTACTGTTGCAATGCGATTGTGACAAACAATGTTATTCAATGTCCTTATATTTTCACAATAATGTACTGTTCCATCTAACGTTAGCTGTGCTGTAGCATTACATCTTTTAGCTAATGTCCACAAAGTGGGTTTAGTTGATGGTGACTTAATATTGTGTAATATTTTAATGTAAGGGAAAAGGTGCAGTTCAAAGAAACTTTACATAGTCCTGAGTAACAAACAAGTTTTCTCAGCTGTTAAAGTACAGCCTAACCACTCATCCCCATGACAAGTACCTTAAAAATCAATACTGCACTAGAGTTTGTACAATAAATATCGAGATGTTTATTTATATTGCATATTTTTAGTGTGTATTACATTCTTATTTAGATTTACTGGCCTCTAGCAGCAAAAGTTTCACCACTGGCGTCTGTATTTGACGTCCTGGGAATGAACAATGAACTTACGTTCTTGGCTCTGATTGGTTGTTTTCATTCCAGCCCATTAGGATTCAACATGGTGTTCAACAGTGTACCTGTAAAATTGACATTCTAAACAGCAGTGGTCCATTATTTCAGCCACAGACAGATACTTCCTTTGCTTGTTGAGTGCTGCTGTATAAGGACAGACAGCTAGTGGGAGTTAATGGACCTTTAAAGGGGAGAAAGACACGGTCTGGCACCAGAGGAGGCAGGGCAGTGGGCAAAAACAAGCTCCACTCCAAAAGAAACACTGGGCCCAGACAGAAAACCAGTTTGTGTGTGTGAGTGTGTGTTAAAGCTGAATGGAGCTGCAGATTAAGCTCGGTGTTCTCACTCCAGTCAGACGCTTCTGTCCTCCGTGGCCCTCAGACGGACACACACAAATGCAGTATATACTGTATGTACTGCATACACACACACCATACTCCAGATAAATCCTCAGTTTCCTGCTCTTACAAGACAGAAAGACATACACAGACACATGGATAACACTACACACACACTCACTTGTCCAGGCCCCACTAATTATGTCTAGAAGTCAACAGACTTTTTTACCCATGTAGTAAGTAGCATGTGCACACACACACAGACACACACACACACACAGACACACACACATACATTTCTGTAATGACTGTAGTGTGAATCTCCCAATGCGGGGGAAGTCTGAACAAATCAGGAGCCCCAATCACTTCCAGACGCTGGGAGATGTGATCAGAGTTTACAGTGATCACCCAACCAGTCTTCAGATGTCTGAGGACACAGAACCTCATTGGACTTCAAACAGTCCAGCACATGTCGCACTGATAAAACTCAGCTTTGACATACTATCATAGTGGACTTGCAGGGGGCCTAGACATAACAATATATTAATATATGCTAATAATAGGACAGGAAATGAATGTAGATGTCACTTTGTGAGAGCTCTTATTCAAATGGCTGCATCATGGTATGATCAGATGTTTAGAGTTACATTCATGTGTCAGAATATCTGCTACGGAAGCCTTGAGTGGCTGCAATATGTTTTTGAAACCCTCACTGATCACAGCTTAATTATCCTGTCATCCCAGAATAACAAAGTTGTTTTCTCATGATAATGAGAGAGGTATTAAGCGAAAGGTCATTTTCACAAAATAATGATGCTACTGCAAAAGAAAAAAATCATTTTGAAAACTGGTTAGTGTAGGTGGTAATTGCTGCCTCATAGGGTTGTTAACAAGTTAAAATACATTATCCGGATATAAACACATAATGTGCTGTGAAAAGGCACAAACAGCACCTGAGCAGGAATTTAAACTGCAAAACACTATAGTTTTTTGGACCATCTGTCATTAGTCTTCTGATGAAGCTTGACTGTATCCCATTAGCATGAATGTTGGTTATTTCACATGAAAGATTTCTGTATTTGCGTTTTTGACTGAGGTCTTCTCACTGATTTTAATTGGCAGGACTCAACAAAGGTGGGGTCAAGTTTCTGTGCCAATCAGGAATGAATGTGATGACGAGTGGGGTTGTTTGCTTATGTTACCAGAAAACTGTTCATCAAATCTGGCACACAGACTTGGAGACTTGAAGAGTCTTGGTGTGTTAAACTATAAATAAATAATAGCCTACCTAACCATGTTTTTTTTTTAATTTATTGTCATTTATTTATAAATAACATCAATATTTAAAAGGGGCTTTAATTTTTTCATTAGGTTCAGTTTACTCATCACAATTTTCTGAACTTCTGAAAACAGTTAATTTCTTCCAGAGTTTCTCTTCATGCTTCTGGTGGGAGTTTTACAAAGTTAAACGATGTTGTAACATTTCCACATTAAAATATCTATAAACGCTAGAGCTATGTTCTATATGTAGTTGAGTTGTGTTCTTACATTATCCCAAATCTTTGCAACAATGTTCAAACTCAGAGAAATCTGTCATTTTATTCAGGTAAAGCTATCTTCTTTGTGCATGCAAAGGTGATATGATGGGGCTCCCGGTAGAAACCTCCTGAACGAAGGAATCCTAACCGGGAAAAGCTGATTGCAATGATGGCAATGGTGGTGAAGACAACAACTCCCATGATCCCATGCTACTTCACAACGTCATCAAACTTCGTCTTTGTGTGACCTTTAAGTGGAACACACCTGTGACCTGGTTATACTGGAATAAGTATCTATAATGGAAAATGGGGGATGAGCAGAGGCCGTATTACAGAAACAGATCCTATATTTTTCTTGCAAATGCCATTAGTAACACTAGGAGGAGCCATAGGAACCTAATATTGTCATGTACTACTGTCAGAATATAGTGTAAATATGCAAATATGACAGAAAATTATTTTTTATAAAAATTACCTACTGCAGCTTTAACTGTTTGGTAACCATGGTAATTAGAGTTAAGACCTGATTTAGGAAAAATGCCATTACAGATGAACACTCCCTAAGCATCTAACTTCCCAAAATCTTAAATAAACTCTCCTAACTTTCACATTACCACCAGGTAGTGTTTTATAATTTGTTTAATCCATGTGGCTCTTTTATTGCTTTTTAAAATATGTTTTTGCCTTTATTCGACAGGACAGCTTGAGATAGACAGGAAAGGGGAAGAAAGAGGGACTTGAACCCATGGTCCAGCCGCTGCAGCAAGGACTCAACCCACTTTTATTGCTTTTTAAAAACCAATGATATGTCAACAGGTGGAACTGTTTCAGCATGTTTCAATGAGGAAAAAACGACAATTACAAAGTTGTTTTGCTCAGTAAGATGTGAAAAGTAGTGCTGATTGATAGGTAACAGACATAAAAGTTGAGAAGTGAAGTTGGATTAAGTATTTGGGATTTCCTAACCTGTGAATAGATAGGATAAAGTAAGATAAAATAGGATTAGCTTCTGTAAGACCAAACTGGGAAACATCCTATCTTAGATTCTTCCTGTCTTAACTTCAGACTTAAATTCAGATGTTTCTGTAATACGGCCCCTGGATTAGAATATTAAGGGCATGGCTGATATGCTCTTCCATAAACATCTGTCTCTCAGCACTGGTAACTACACACCATAGGAGAAAACCTTTCCTTCAGGACACATTCAGTGGAGCAAATGGTCCAAATATGACAAAACACAACCATAAAACCACCTCCAGAAAACCCCCAAGGGGCCAGTTTGCAGGGTGTATTTACTCCTCTTTTATCTCTCTTTCAGTTCTACTCACTTCAACTTATAACCACAAGGTGCCAACTAAGAAGCTTTAGCACTGCTGTGTGTATTTACTGTTTGTGTGGTGTATATGTATGTAAAAGTTCTTACTTAGGACTTTGATGCCCTAAGTGGGAGAAATTTCAGCAGTAGCATGGGTGAGAAAGTGAGGCTGAGCCGCCGTCAGATATAATGGAGACAAATGTGTTGCCACAAGGCTGTAGAATGATGCCACGGGGCACAGTCTGAAATAGATTGGCTGTGATGACTTCCTGAACAAGCAACGCTGCACAACGAACAGCTGAGCGGAGACAGGCTGACTGTGAGAGCAGACAGCCTGATTGTAGCTTTTAAAAACAGCAGAGATTTGAAACCCACACACTTTATCAGTGTGAGGAAGATATGGAACAAACCTGACCCAGACACCGTCTCCTTGACTTCCCAGCATCCCATCTACACCGGCCCATAGAGATGTTCTGGATTCTGTCAGAGTTTCAAGCCCCTTCTTTCTTTCCCTCTCATAACGCATTTAATCGCAATTTATTTTTGCACTCCAAACAGCGCGGAACGTTGCTCGTTGCACGAGTTCCCGGCAAACCCGTAATACTGATGCACAGGACACAACATGAGAAATGGAAACCGATGAGAAGTCATTGCTGGGTTCGGTGGGCGGAAGTTTTAGTTGAAAAAAATAACCGAGTGGAACCTGTATAAAAGCACAGTTATGTGCAATTTCACTGGAGCACTTCCAGCCTCCGCTACCACCTTATTCATATTGCACTTTATGTTAACACTCAGTGATGAAAATAAACACGATTTTGTTGTTTAAGCTCATTTATGTGTCATCATATACCAAAATCCATTTAAATTGAAAAAGTTTGCTTTTTGTGTCAAATATTGATATGCGATTGATTGAGATTAATTAATTATAAAGCCTCTAATTAATTATATTAATTATATATATATATATATATATATATATATATACAACACATATATATATATATACACATATATATACACACATATATATATATACATATATATATACACACATATATATATATACACATATATATATATACACATATATACGCTATATTATCAGTAACAGCACATATATATATAAATATGCATATGTATATATATATATAGCTATACTCAAACTTTTGGCTATTTCTAAATGCACTGACTATTACAATGTTAACTTGTTTGGGATCAATGAATTACATAAAAGATAATCATGGTCACCAAGACCTCTGTCTGCAACCTCCAAAGACTCAATATGACATGCCATCAAAGGCTGAGTCTACCGGTAAAGTGATTGAGATGGAAACATCTGCTCAACAGGTATCTTAAGAATTCAACAGGATATCCCTACCTTGAATATTTTGCGGTATACAAAGTGTAATGTGTAAGTTGAGCAGATTTTCTTTAGCAGAAAGTTGACAGCTTTAGTCATTAAACAGTCTTATCAACAGTCTTATCAAGTCTCAGCAACAAGGAGCAGCTACTGGATGGTGGATTCTTTTTTTCCTCTTTAATGATCAGATTTTCTGTCACAAGGTATTTTCATATTCCAAAGGTGCTTCCAAAGTGTGTTTTGTTAGATGTTAAATGAGGCTCACCCTCCATTGAGGCAGCGTCGTAGAGAGTAGGAGGCTCCTCCTCCACAGGTTCGAGAGCAGTCACTCCAGGGGCCCCAGGCGTCCCACCCGACATCCCTATCTTCATCTGATCGAGTCATCCTGGATGCCTGCAGAAGGACAAACCAGCACACATGCTTATTTACAAGCTGTAAATAACTCTCTAATTTCATTCAATATGTTTTTACTCAAGTGTATGCCTGGCTCAGGTTAAACCCTTTATCAGTCAAAGTAGGGCGGTTAATGACCTCGCTATACTTGGGGCAAATGGGACACTGCTGGATATTAACAGGGCCCTTTTTCAGGCCTAATAAATAATGTGGTATGGGTGCACAGACATGCATACTCACCGATACCTAATATGTTTTTTAGGCAATATTGGAGGAATTTCCAATAATGATATCAGTATTGAAAAAGTTTGATCTACTAGCAACATCAAATGCAGAATTTCCACTGTGTGATAATGGAAAATAATATATATTTTTTCTGATTCTGAAGTGAAATTTCTTCACTAGTCCTGGTTTAATATTGTAATTACCATGTGAATGTTAACAGTCTACATGTGACAATTTACTTAAAACAGTACCCTTTGGCACGTAAGGGTAAGTTTTTGTCCACTGGCTTTGTTATGTTTAATACAGTAACATCTGAACAGAATCCTAATCAGAGATAGGTCAGAAAATTTGTGTAAAAAAGAACCATCTCATGATCAACCTGTAATGTACAGCACTTCCTATGATTAACATCACTTTCTCACTCCAAACATTTTGCTCCAAGAGTGTTTTTGAATTTCTTCTCAATAAGATCTTGAATTGATTTCTGTCAGAGAACTAACAAACCCAACGGGCGTGGAGAACTCACTGCAGGGTTTAAAGTAACTGCTCTGAACCAAGGAGGTGTGAAAAATACTCAACAGTAAATTCTTGATAACGTTTAAGCTATAAAAAGCTAAAAGGCCCAGTGGGACATACTGAAAGTGTGCCATGCTGGCAGAGATCATTCCGTTCACACAGTGGCAGCAAATATATCCACAGTGAGCTAACACAGCAGAAGATTAGCACAGTCTGGTTTGAATTGGTGTCACTGAAAAGTAAAAAAGTCCTGGTAAAACAACTGTCAACTGCCTCGACTCAAGCATAGACGAAAACACTGCAGACACACTGTGCAGATGACACACACGTGTACACTCCAATAACACTTCCAGCAAAAAAAGGAAACCATTAATCAGATAGCATGAAATCAAAAGGAATAAATAATTATTATCTTGAAGATCCAGTGAGAAACTTTTAGGAGTAGTTATTGTCAGAAATATAATATAATATCCATAAGTATGTTTCTCTTACATGCTTGGAAGACTGAACTGTATTCAAATGGTTGCAATCTGTAACTTCACCACTAGATACCACTGAAACTACTGGAAGTTCAATCAGAAAGACTATCGTCATGCTTACTCTTGTATTTATTCTCTGACCAACTAGTTTTAAATCAACATCGGATGATCAAACTTAGTAAGAGATATCGTTTTTACTTCTGCGCCACTGTAAACTGTATGTCACACAGTGTTTTCCAGACAGTAAGAGTCCAGCAGTTAGCTGGCGCAGGCCGCAGATATCACCCTTCTGAATAATAGGCTGCTGAAAACATTAAAGAGAACCAAAACTTCACCCTCTGTGGCCACTGAAGAGCAGCATTACCTCACAGTCCTGTGATACACGCATCTGTTACAAGCAAGTAGCCCCACCAAACTGCGACAGCCTTCATGCATCTCACCCCCCGACCTTTTTCCTATCTTATCTGTTGTGTTAAAAGCTCAGATGAAAGAGAGGGGGTGATGGAGAGAGACTTTGATAGAGAGTGGGAGAGATGGAAACAGAGAGGATTTTCCTGGCTGCTTGTCACCAAAAATAGGAAAATTGGCTTCCCCTGGGTCAGTGATGTCACCGCAGACCATGTGGTGCTAAAGAAAAAAGAAATCTCATACTAGAGCTTTATGTGTGTGTCTGTAAGAGGAAAATTGAAGCACAATGAAGTATTTATGGAAAATAATTCAGAGAACCAAAGAGCTGAGCCTTCTAAAGTGCTTTTAAATTGTGCCCTTCAACCCTTGCGTCACTAGACCAATAGTCAAAACACATATTTATACAATTCAGAAAACCGTTTTTCCTGGAGAAGTGGTAGTGCAGGCACTCCACCAAAACCTTCTTGCCGTGTCAGTGGAACTCAGAGCACAGGAACAAACTCTAATTCCTCTGACAACGTTATTTATGCCTGGTCAACCAGAATTAACATTTCTGACATGCCTCTGCAGGTTTCATTTCACCCTGCCTCCCAGGCCGGGATCACTGGCTGACCTTGGAGCTAGCAGAGCGAAACACTTTGCAGTCTTCAACCTTGTTATGATGTACCCACATAGATGGGATCGATCTGCGTGTCTTGGACTATTGCACTGTGCTACAACTCAGTATTCTCTTGCTTTTCTCTGCCTGCTGCAACCAAAGAGACAGACTGATCCGCTAGAGAGGAATTAGACACGTTAGCGCTCTGCTAACAGGATAAAACCACCTTTTGTTGTTGGGCTCAGCCGGCTAACAGCCATCACAGACCACCGACAGTAATAACATCGGCATGAGGAGAATCTGTCCAGCCAAGGCCTTTTTGGCCTGGACGGCCTGCCTGGCCTATTGTTTGAGCTCTGCATAGTTCAGTATCAGCACTCTGTGTCTACTGACAGTCTAGAGCTGGACATTTACAGTATATTTCTTAATGAGGACTCAACATTGTACAAAGATATTCCATAGTTCCACTGGTACTACTTTCTAATAAGGCAGTCTTTATGACAGGTTTAAAAGAGGTAACACTGTGCTGTACTTACTATAAATGTGCCACACATTGATGCAGTGAGCGCTGACTGAGTGAAGATATACTGAATTGTATGTGGGTTTGAACTAATCGTCCTGGATTGATGTGTTGAAGATGACAAAGCTTTATAGTGTGCAACTGGAGTACGTCTTCATGTGTTTCCCTCCAGCTACAGGTTAGCCACTGTTGGGTGAATCCATCATTCATTTATTGATTTATTCAGTCATCCCTTCATTTATTAATTGATAATCCTTTTCCACCAGTAATCCAAAATTGCATCATAGATTTTCCTCTTTGTTTGAGAATCATGAAACATGTACAAGTGCAAATCCTATTAGGTTGCTTCACACTAGATCTCCTGCGGTGTTTCAGAGCTGGTAAACAGACTTGCATCACTTTGTTTGGTTGTAGGAGCTCATACAGAGTGAAAATAGCCAGCAGCATTAATCTCAGCTTGTGTACTGATATGGGAGTGTGTCTGATAGAATTAGACAAAAAATTGCATGCCTCCTTATATGTATGGGAGAGTTGAATGCAGAATACAGTCTACTTCTTACTAAGTCTGTTTAATGAATTGGCCCAATGTAGATGTGTGCATTCTCTGCCTATGGATTTAATCTTGATCCATTATGTTGACGGTGCATTATTTATACCTATGGCAGGCGTCTGCAATTCAACCACATCTGCTAGAAAGTTTTTATGAAACTAGAGTAATCTGAAATTAGCAAGTGATGTTGACTGGCAATGTTTAGTTCCAGTTAAGAATTCAGTAAAAGGTTCATACAGTGCAAAAGCCAAATGATGTGGAGGCTGTGGTAGTGGATGCTAGATAAAGGATTTGCATCGCATACTTGTAACCAATATTGAGATTTCAAAGGACCATATCATACATTTTAGCACCTTAACCACAAATCATATATCATTTTTACCCCCAAACAATGACAAATGCATGCTGGATGAATACATTTTGGATCTTCAGTTCCCAGCAGCCATTAGTATGAAAATCAATTAGCAACCTCTTGAAACCTGAGCTGTGCAATTTTCAGTGCGCAATGAAGTTGCCAGTATGTGCTTTATCAGAAGGGCTTGTCTGGTGGATAAACAGCTTCAGAAATCTCTTTTCCCCATACTTTTGCCATGGTGGAATAGGGGGGTCCCTCTCCAACAATTGCTGTAATGTCTGATATTCATTCACACGTGCAGAAGTGTGAAAGTGCTCCATGTGTACCTTTTGCTTCTTGGCGTGACAAAGCAATGTTGGTAGTTGACGACCTGTGTTGGTACAGCGCAAAATTAAACAGCTGGATTGGTTACAATAGGGGATTATCTGCTCCATCAGACACATATGAGACTGACGACTGAAAAATGTGGCTGAAACACCTCCTGTGTGGACACAGCTATTAGCTCAGTAAACAGTTTCCTAATGAGTTTATGGTCTCAATCTCTGTTTTCAGTCTTCTTCCATACAGCATTTAGTAAATGATGGTCCCATTTAGAGTAAAATAGACCATAAAGCAGGGTATGCTTTAGGGCGTGGCTACCTTGTGATTGACAGGTCATTCTCAGTAAATCCGTCCAGCTCAATGCACCAAACTCAGATCAAACTGTCAAACTAGGTAATGCTGATCAGATATGAATCCAGATTCTGTTACTGCATTGCCAGGTTGTGTGTCAAAATTGTGCAGCTAATGAGAGCAGCTCAACACGCAGCTGCTGGATCAAAAAAAGAAGTAATGCAACGACCATAATGCCAAACTCAAGGCTTCAAGACGGTACTCCATGTATGGCCGAGCCTCACTCCTATCCTATCAACCCCCAACTTTGACACAAAGAAAGGACAACAATCAAACAAGCTAAAAGAAAAAAGAAAGGCAAAGAGAAGAAGAATTCAAAAAAGAGCTCTGTTCACACTAGCCTAAAGCAGTGGTTGCTTTCTACAGTAGCTAAAGCTGACTAAAACCTCCTCTACAGCAGAATTGCAAAATTGTAATGGCAAAGCAATTTTAAATATTTTATCGTGTGTTTCATGTCTGCTGCATATGAGTTGAGTCTTAACCAATGTCTTTCTCGTGTGTTATGTTTTTACCATATATGGAAGATGGATTGAGTGTTTTTATGTACTCCACATTTCAAATGGGAGTATGATTATTGCGTCTTCATTTCTTTACTTTTCTTAGGAGATTGGGGAGGGAGGGAGAAGAAAGGGTTTTTGTCAAATGCTAGTAGACTTTTCTCTCTGTTCATCTCTGATTCCTATTTGACTTTATTGTTAGAGCTTGAGAGGGAGTTTTTTTAATTGCTTACCAGTAATCTAGTTGGTGGAGCACTTTTAGAAGCTCTTTTTCTTTTTGCATAGAATATTTTGAAACGTATCGTAACATTTTTTTTTTAAGCTTTAAATAAAACCAGTACACACTGCAATTGGATCAAAGTTCCTGGTGTCCTTAGTCTCATCTCTGAACACAACCTGCGACAAATTCACTACTAAAGGATACTATGAAACTCCTTGAGGATAGGTTGAAACCTTGAACTCCCAACTAAATGTTCCAATTTTTACTACCTAGTGCTGAATTGAACATTGATTTTAGACTTTAATTTAATGGATTTAAGGATATAGTATATATATAAGTTGATGCTTAATTTATTGGGCTAAATGAGGCTCGATGCTACCTCGTTGAAGTCTTGAGTCTCCCTCAGGCAATCTCTTTGAGGCTCTATGACATTGCATTTGCAAGGCTGTTTTGTTCCATCCTTCACAAAGCTTTGGTTCTTTTCCCTAGATTTATGTGCTTCTACCATGGGTAAATGGGCTACGTAGTTTCCTTTTTGCATGTTTTTGTGATCATGGGTCTGCACAGGGTATTTTATTTTAATAAACCGACCGGAACCTCTATGCCGTTTTCTGTTTCTGACTTCCTGCCAGCTCAATCCGGTCAGCTTAACAATCAAAAACAGACCAGCTGCGTATTCTCCATGGAGCAGAATGGAGAATGGAGAATTATGGTGCTTTTGGTGGAATCACCAGCATCGTCTAGAACGGCAGCTGTCAACTGGAACGTGACACAGCCATATCCAGTAGAATCATTTCGGGCCTGACAGAAGTGATACAACCAAGCAAAAGAAAGTCTACTTATGTTTCTTAAGAAGGCTCTAACATAACGTTTAACTGCGGAGGCAAGGAACCACGACAGTGTTTACAACCTGTTTAGTGTAACACCATTGATGCCTTCGAGAAGAGAGTGTGCTAAAGTCTACGCTGTTATATTCATTTGTAAGATTCAATTGGTTTCACCCTTCTCTCTGGTGGCAGGCTTTTCACCCTGCCATCCAGCATTGTAATTTGGAATAGGTCTGTGCCACATGTAAACATTGTAGAAACAACTGAGAAATCCTGCAAAATGTTAATATGCTCGGTGTGAATCTTATTTAACTATGAGAATAAAAAGCCTAAATCAGGCAGCATTATGTTTTCTTCAAAATTATATTTTCTGATGCAAAATAGATTTATATGAATAGAATTCATAGAAGAAAATGCCAGCTCTCATCCCACTCTCTATTTCTCTCCATACCTCATACCCTTCTCAAAAGATATGCTCCATCTGAAGTAATCCTGCGACAAATGTACAGTAATTCATTCAAAGCCTCCAGCAGGACTACGTTTGAGCACTGGCCTGCCTGTCTGTTCTGTCTGTGGATATACTACAAGTTCCTTCCTCCTTAGGCTTGGCATCAAGTCCGTTAAGTCAAACGTCTCAAATCCAAGTCAAGTTATGAGTCACTGGTGATCGAGTTAAAGTCCAGGTACAAGTCCTCCAGTTAGAAGTTATTGAATTTTTGACTTGAGTATGGCTGTGGGAAACGCATGTAATTACTTGATTGACAGGTCATCTCTGAGAAGAAAGGAAGATACAGATAACAGAGAACATGGAGAAAATGCAGCTTAAATACAGTTACGACAGTTAAGACAGGGAATGTTGCAGTGTAGACATAAAACGAGGATCTGCTGGACTGCTTCGACCTGTTAAGTCCGTCTCATTCATAAGGCTGGCAGGCTGGACTCTGGACTCATTATAAACGATTAAGCTCATTTCCTGGATGATTGCAGCAGAGTCCTCGCACTGGGAGACCTGGCCTGAAAATACCACGACAACTGTAAAAACCTACTGTACCAGCCCTGATCAGCAACACACTGTGCTTTTCATACACACACTTCAGCTGCTTAGCATGCTTGGAAAAGCTGTGTTAACTGAGGACAGTCAATATGGTGAGCTGTGGTCCCTTACCAGACTTCACATGAGACCTGTCAATGACATCATGTATAGCAACAGGACAAATAATAACAACCTATAAAAGATTTAATGACCATGGAGGGAAGCTATATTGAATCACAGTGATGAAAGTGTCAAATGGTTACTTCAAGCTGGCCAAGAAGTGAATAACCTCCATCTTTCTTCTTGTTGAGGAGTGAGTTGAGTTGTTTTCAAGCTCTTGGTCTTAAGATATTTTGCCCACATGGTTTTTTGGCAATCTGGAAAGTGAAAGTCAGGAAAAACGTATTATATATATTTATGTAATGTATCAATTGGTGGAACAGCATGCTGCTACCAGGGTTGTGTTCTGTCTCTGTCTGGGTCTCTTTGGGTTAACCAATTTTTGAATCGGGTATACCTATCCTCGGGTTCGTTTGGATGGTGTCTGAATATCCTCAGGTCACTTTCACATCATTAAATTAAAAATGAATTCATGCATGTCAGGTTCAGGAAGGTTTTGCACAGGTCCATTTCAGATCAGCTCTCTGGAACCCATGAGGACCTCTAATGAAGACTTGGAAAAAGTCTTTTATTCTAGTTACTAGTTACTCTAATGTTGCTATAATAATTATTAATTATTATTATTATTATTAATGTTGCTCACAAGATATATCTAAAGCAGTGGTTCCAAACCTTTTTCCTATCATGAGTCTCTTTTTTTTTCAAAATGGCATTCATTTTAGGAGGTGTCCTGGTGGCCTAGGGTTTTATGAAGCAGATCATGTAATTGCAACTTCCATGGATTGAGTCAGGCCAGGGACTATTGTGCTCTGTCTAAGAAAGAGACAAAGCCCTCCAAAAACATAGAACAAAAGACTCTAATTTCAATATGTAGCAACCAAGCATACACCTACAACAATATATTCCTCCAAATCGTGAACATATGACATGAACTGTAATGCCAGCAATGCCATCCACGGCTGCTGAATACAACCGGATGCTGATTCAGCAAGCATCTGCTGCAAAGCCAACAGTGTCCCAGAGTACAGCAGCAGTTACATTAGTAAGACGTCTTACTGTGAGTTCATGGCTTCAGTAGCTAAGGCTGAATAACTTTCTATGTCAGACTTTCAGCTCACATATACAATGCATATGACAACATTGACCATCCAAGACTATACATTATCTTGACAAACACAATAATCGGTAGAGTGTTATTGCCTTTCATTTTCCTTCCAAATACTGACCATCATGAATGTTTGTCACATAGCCAGTTAAAAACCTCATTATAATATACTGCTGACTTGTTGTGGCTCATGCCAACAGCCATAATGTAGAAACAGATATAACATATTTTTTAAATTGGAGCTTATCTCATTTTTGAACGAAACTGTGTGTTGCTAATTTGAGACCATAATGTCAGCTTGGCTCCCAACACAGAGAGCTTTCACTCATTACTCTATTTGACGTGTGAGAAAAGACTTTAACATACACTCTCTGTCTGAGAGATGATGATTTTACTGTGCTGGAGTGGCAATGATGGACAGATGGGTTCGATTACAATGTGCTGCAAGGTTGATCTTGCAGCACATTGTAATGGAGCAACTTATATATATATATAAGTTGCAATGCCTTGGGCAAATTGATTCCACTGTCTTCGTCTCTGCCCATGGATTCCCTCACTGAAGAAAAATGTTATATATGTGTGTGTATAAAACTTAAATGTTTTAATATTAGACAAAGATAACCTTACAAAATGAAACCTGAGTAATATATACAAAATTCAGTTTTTAAATTATGATTTAATTAATGTTATGTTTGTGTTGTTGACAAAACTTATCCAAACCCATGTTCCCTATTGTCAAAAAGCATTACCCCTTGTTAAATCATGGAATTACCACGTGTTATTAAACCATTTTTTTGTGAAATGGCTTTGTTCCATTTCACTAGGCCACTGACTGGTCTAACCTTGTTTATCAATAAATCACCTAAATAGAACCTTGTCTGCAAAGGAAGTAGGGGCTAAAACGTGATCTCAAAAAGCAACACATCATGGCTTCATGTAGAAGAAATTCACAGACTCAGAGCACCCACACAACACCTGGGCGCCTACTAGCAGCCCGCCATGGCCCGCCAACAGGATTTACCACACAGTTGGTACTCCACAAGCTTTTCTCGGCCCGATGCACCAACCACATGACCCAACACACTTTGAACATTTAGTTAAACCTTCCCAGGTTTGCAGGCTACCAAAAGGTACTCAAATATTTGATCCAGGAGGATCACAAATAGAACCAGGGAACAACATAGAAGAATGCAGTGCCTCACTTTGCCTCATGTTAATTTCATGGTTCATCGATTCAAGGAATAAGAAAGACTCAAAAATTCATCATGAGATTTCTCTAGCTAAAGACCACTGGTGTGGTCTGGACAAAAAGGGGAACACAAATGCTTGTCTCACATTTTGCCAAAAAACATCTTGGATGATCCCAAAGGGGACTTGTTGGGGTGAAAAATTCTGTGGACTACATAAAATATTGAACTTTTTGGAAAGTTGGTGCATCCCGGTACATTTTTGGCGTAAAACTAACTCAGCATTTCAATAAAGGAAGAACATCATAACAACAGGTCAAACATTATAGTGTTGTCTGGGGGGGCTCTTTTGCTGGCTTTGGCTGCTTCCAGGACCTTTGACGACTTCGGGGGGTAATTGGACGGGAAACCATGAATTCTGCTCTCTATCAGAAAATCCTGAAGAGAATGGTCCAACCATCAGTTTGTTTGACCTCAAGATCCAACCACTTGGTTATGGCATGCAGGACAATGATCCGTAACAACCAGTTCCACCTCTGAAAATGGCTTAAAAAGACAAAATGAAGGTATCGGGGTGGCCTATAGGCCAAGTCCGGACTTAAAATCGAGTTGAGATGCTGTGGCATGACTAAAACAGGCCGTTCATGCTCGAAAACCATCCAATGGAGCTAATTAAATAACCAATTTGCAAAAAATAGTGGCCAAAATTCCTCCTCAGCGATTGAAAGAATGCATTGCCAGATATCTGCAAATGCTTGACTGCCTATTGTTTGCGTCATAGGGTGGCACTACAGTTATTTAGGTTTATGGGCAATACTTTTGCACATAGGCCAAGTGTGTTTGATACTTTTCCCTCATCATTTAAAAAATGTTTAATTGTTTTTTTGAAAAAGCTTTTTGTATTTATTCAGGTTATCTTTGTCTAATCTTAAAATTTGTTTAATGAACTGAAACATTTAAGTGTGACAAAAATGGAAGGCAGGCTCACACCAATAATTAAAGACTAGTGGGGAGGGGTACACACCCTGTGCTAATTGTCTGGATGTAATGTTTCCCAGCCTCATCTGCTGCGTCCTGTTTTTCAGGAAGTTTGTAATCCACTGACAGGGGGAGGCTCGCACAGTGACCTGGGTAGGTTTGGTGTGAAGGATGTCCAGGATGATTGTGTTGAACGAGCTGAAGTCCACAAACAGGGTCCTTGCATATGTTCGTTGAGAGTCAAGGTGTTGCAGGATGCAGTGCAGTCCTACGTTGACTGCATTATCCACTGACCTGTTTGCTCAGTAGGCAAACTGTAGGGGGTCCAGCAAGGGGCCTGTAATGTCCTTCAGGTGGGCCAGCACCAGTCTTTTAAAGGACTTCATGACTACAGATGTCAGGGCGACAAGCCTGTAGTCATTTAGTTCTGTGATGGAGGGTTTTTTGGGGACCAGGAAGATGGTGGAGCATTTGAACCAGACAGGAACTTTACACAACTCCAGTGATCTATTGAAGATCTGTGTGAAGATGGAGGCCAAAAATTCCACACAGATTTTCAGGCAGATCAAAGTATACATCAAATATATTTTTCACAAAGATGGTTTGTTTAAGCTGATGTTTGTTCAAGTGTTCATTTTTCTGATTAGTTTGGTTTTAATAAGTTATTTGAAGCTGTATGCCATGATTGACAACTGAGCTCTGCTCGTGAATTAGTTGGCCGAGCATATGGGTGGGACTTCGATATCGCAGCACCAACCCCAATCACTACTGCGCAGACTCTGGCTCGAAATGACGTCACCAGAGAAAGATAACAGCGGCCGTATCCGGCCTTCTAGATGAAAGTCCTGTGTTTGTTTGACCCATCCATCCACCCCAGAAGTCCATATGTGGACTTTGTTGCTTGTTATACATTACTATTACTATTCTTTACTTTATACTATTCATACGCCATTTGGTGATACCAGGCATTGCTATCTTATTAGTGATGCCATTTTTTCTAGTGATAGGCCTGCTAAAGCTGAGTGTGCTGAGTGTAGGCCTCTCTGGTGCCCTCTCTGCTCTGCTCTGCGTAGAAAGAAGAGCAGATCGCACTGGCAAGAAGTCAGAAGACATAGAGAATCTGTTCAATTTTCAAAATAAAATCTACTATACTGCATCCAGCCTCTGGAATTTCCTACTAGATCAACGCAGATCTGACCAGAGGCAAGACAAGAGTTAGTGGACAATTTAAAGTGGAGAAACACACTGTTTGTTTCCTTTTTAAGGACAAAATACACAAGTAAACAATAAGAAGCAGGCCACGCGATTTGAAGTGGCTCTGCTTCTAAAACACTCTTGGTGGGATTTGAAGACGCACAGATCAAGGAGCCAAACAAAGTTTGTACAACATGAACAAACAGCCCAATCTTTGTTAGTTACTTTGCCATCTTCGTAGTAGAACCCAACATATTTCCACAGAACTGTTATGATTGTCCACAAAGCATAGCTTTGCTTGCTAAAGTCTTCCATTTTCATGGCAAACAACAATAAGATTACTAGCTTCAGGTCAATAGAGCATGCAATATGTCAAATTGATAGTTGAGTGCCCTCTGCTGGATCACGGGCAAAAGGTCTGTTGTGCTTCAGCAGGTCATTCAGTCTGAATATTAACTACTTTCCATAAAATGTTCCAATTTTGAAAAAAAAAAAGTGAGAGCTCCGCCATCTATTGATCAACGCATCAATATACTGACTTCCTCTTGCAGGTTACTGAGCAGAATAGGGGTTTGCTTAGTTGCTTCCAGCTGTTTCGATGAAAGCACCAGGCTCATTACCTGGATGACAGGTGCCAAAGGAGCTCAGCACACGTGGACACACACATGAACAGTTACACAAGTACAGACACACACAGGCTCAAACAGACACACAGCTCTGTTCTAGTTCCTCAGCTGCAGCACTGCCAAAGGAAACAGCTAAGCTAGAGACTGACAGCTCTGGTCTACCTCATCATGCTCTTTGCAGCCAGGTATATGTGTGCACGTACACAGCAGATGCATATACATCATAAAAATTGTTTATGGATTCTTACAGACCCCATTAAATATTCACTGAGCTGCTGCCAGTAATAGAAATTGAGAAAAAACAGAAACAATTTTCTTGCCACTCTGACATATACATAACTCATAAATCAAACAGGCAATTAAGCAATTTACACAACACTGTAATTAATTTTCTGCTTCGTAATCAACATTTAATCCCTGGTTTGTTGCAGGGAAGCTCCTATAAGGAGTACACGCATAACCCAGGGTTCATATTTCCAAAGTGTAATTCTTTTGGAAAGACAGCCCTCGTCTTCACAGCAGGGTGAGGCTGACCACCGACTCCTTCAGCCTGGGCTCAAGGCAGAACTGAGGGCTGGGAAAGAGCACAGGGATTTGAGGTTTTATAAAATGAGGCATCTACCTGGATCTTCTCTGACTTCCTGATCCTGACTTCAGTTTATCATTGTCCCCTAGGGACATATCAAGTGTTATCCACATTGAGTATGACTTTGACTCTTAGATAAAGCACACAGGCTTGTAGGAGTGCCAGGGTGAAAAGCTCAATCAGACAGAATTCATTTCTCTGCAGCAGCTATGTGAAAGATTTAAAAGGAAATAAAGTGTAATACAATGCACACTAATCCGTGTATCATTCGTTCTTTTCATATTCAATTGACATTACAAATCGAAAATGAAAAAACGGTTTGTTATTTCTTATTCGTTTATGAAATCTGATACCAAAAACCAAATAACGGTTCACCTTTTTTGTACTTTCGATTATTGCTCATGATCAAAAAATAGGAAATGAATAACGCCACGGATGAATTTTGATTTTGATATTTATTATTATTATTGTCTTCTTCGTGTGTTGCACTTGGAAGCATTTCTTTACACATTGTACCTATTGTATAGTATACCTATTGGTGTATGGTTTATATATCTAGCGTTTTTGTATTGTATTACTATTTGTTACAATTTATCCATCATCATCATAATCTTCCATGAAGCATCAAACATCTTAAACTTATGTTCAGTACCGTTTATTTGTGCAAAATGCTGCTCCTATAGGAGAAGATCCATTAGCATGTGTACTTAACTGGGCTTCAATAGACCCTACAGAAACACTTCAGCAAGCACAATCAGCACACGCAGTAAACACATCAGCACAAGCACCAGCTCTGAGACAGACATGTTGTATTGTCAACGTGTAACAAAGGATACATCTAAACTCCCTTAAATGCATCCAAGTTTCCAAGAGTCTTTTTAGCCCCTCAAGGAAACACGTGTAAACTGTCATCTGATGATCACTAATACTAATAAGGGTGCACAGTTGCCACTGTCAGCACAGCATTTTTATCAAGTAAATGGTGAATTAGTTTCAGTGTCTTGTTCTTGGATACACCCACAGCCGCCCGTTCTGTATGTTGTTGAACATGTTCAAACTAATACTACAGGTCATGATTAGAATGTTTTAGAAGTTGTAGAAATGATTTATTAGCCCAAATGTTTTAGCGTAAATTATGTAAATATATCTCACATTAAACTATAGTTTCTAACAGACACACACGGATTTTCAGTTTAATGATTGACAATTAAAATCAAAGTCTCCTCCTCTCCGTGAATATATTATTCATGATACAGAATAAAGGTAAAAGGTTAAACCAACAGCTCCACTATTTTTAAATATGGTGACAACAAACAAAATCTAGAACATGGCAGTTCTGCCGTAATGAGTCCTCAAATGTGGAACTGAGTTAGCATTTTAGCTCTTCCAGTTCCCTCTCCTTGACGTCAGTGGGTTTTGGAATGGGTTTTTGGTTAGATGTCTGAAATAAGGTCTGTGGTTAACACAAGCTTAAAAGACCTTCACATTTTCTTCTACGTCAGTAAATACTCCTATTTGAAGCTTTTACAGGTCTTAAAAAAGGTGGTTGCTAACAAGTGTCTAAATGAGACTACAGAGGTTGTTGGTGACATTAAACACAAAGACTTATCTGCTCACTAGTCCGCCTTTACAGCCGCGTTGTGTTTATACTCGCACTCTAGGAAAATATTTTAACTCAAACTTTACAACTTGTAGATTTTAATTACAAAGTTGGAAGTTTAGTGGCAGTGACATTGAAGTCACACAACTGTGGTGTAATTTGTTCTTTTTATTGGAAGTCATAAAAGTGGTGTTCATTTGTGAATTTTATCTTGCTGAACAAAACATTTTTTAAAAAGTATCATAAACCTTTGTTTGCCACAGAGTTCATTTCTTGCAATCATCCAAAATCCAATGGAAAAAATCCCATTGGCTAGTTGTAGAAGGAACCAGGAACTTCTGGGTTGGTCTACAAAAATACAATACAGCACTCTATACATTTGAGATGGTTGTCTGACAGTTTTGGTATAAAACTGCAGTGATGCTATTATGTAGTATCAAAGCAGCCCAATCACAAATTTCCAATAAAGGGGTTTCAGCAGAAATAAGAGCAGTGGAAGGTCTTTCATGAAAGAAAGAAAGATATGCCAGTCAATCAAGGAATGATCAAATAAGGGAATTGGCAATGTACCCATGCAGTATCTCTACACTAAGCAGCCCCATTAACAAGGAAGAAGTTGGAGCAGCTAATTCTCCGCTGACAGCCAGGAGGAAGTGGCACAGTGAGCTGAAACAGTTTCTCAAGCTGAGAAACACTGAGAAAAGAAGAGGAGGTTTTGCTGGAAAAGACTGAGTATTATGAAGGCATCCAGGATTTATTATTAAAGGAACATATGATTTGTCCTATTCAAGACTACAAACTATAGCAACTATGGGAAAGATCCAACATGTAAATCTGCAAAGTTGGTCTTGCCTAAAGACGTTATGCTCAGGTACAGCCGAATATTGAAGGCTTTGAATGAAAAAGAATGAAGATAAAAAGGACAGGGATGAATTTATCAAATTCACTTTAAATATAAAGGTAAACGAGTAAAAAAAAAAAAAAAAGTTATTTGTGATTACGCCTATGCTAGGCTGGCTAGGATAAACTGGAGATTGGGGGATGTGAACTCAGTCTCAGCTGAGATATTGAGCCCAGCTGAACACTTGACTTGTTATTTTGTTCCAACATCTGTTTAGCTTGAAGCTTTGACTGTACTGTGTAAAGATGTGCTAGATTATGCATATTAAACAAAAAGAAAAGATACATTGAGCTAAAGGCTAAGGGTGAATAATGAGGCTGGAGAGCCAGAGTCTGCCCAGCAGAGGGAAGGGTGGCAGTGGAGTTTTTAGCAGCACTACTAGTTCTGCTTTGGGAGATTAAGATTTTGGGTCAGGCTTATGATAGGTTGTAAACACAGCTTCAAAAGCTAGAAGAAGTTCCAAGACAAAAGTTATACAAGCCACTAGAGGCAGAGGCAATTGTTGCTGAATTCAACAAAAATGCCATACTTCTCGAATATGAACTGCAACACTGTCAAAACAAATATCTGTAGATTTAATGGTGAAGATCTGTCAAACCATGACAGTAAAGACCATAAACTCTAAGTTTCTGTAACACCTAAAACACTGTGGTATGTCATGGCAAAACCAGAATTTATATGGCATTTTAAAGGAATTTATATGGAATAAAGTTGTTGTTTTTTTATTACAGTAAATTGCACCGTCATAGCATTCAAATGGTATTTTCAGATGTCAAAACTTTTTATTATCATGGTAAAAACTTTTATCCTACTAAATTATCGTTTTACTTCATTAGTAGAAAAAGTTCTATCTTATTTATTACAGTTAAGTTCTGGCAACCACAGCTGCCAGTTTATTACCATAAAAATAACATTCTTTACAGTGCAGTGGAGTAACTAAAGATGATATTTGGAACTAAAAAGAATTGAACTGTGATATAAAACACAGAAAAGCAGAGACATTTAAGAAACAAGAAAACAAACGTTACTGATAAACAACAACAACGATTAATTGATTACTTTCCTGTTCCGCTGCAGTTGTTCAGCTGTAAAGAGACTGTACTCACTTTAATGTGATTTAACTTCAACTGCAGAAGTCCTTAAACATAATCCAGCATTATAGTTAAATCTTGCTGTGATGAATTAAGTTGGACTGTTCCTTCTTGTATTTCATCACTGTGGGAAATGCTGCATATCAATGAGAAATAATCCACTAAAAAAGTTTTAGGAAATTATACTTTACCATTATATATTTACAGTGTAGTTCGCACCCTGCCCATGGACCTTTGTTATAGTTATTGCCCTTCTCATTCCCCTCATTTTAGCAGACATCTCTGTGCTGTCTGCTATAAAATAATGGCCCAAACATTTTTGTATAAAAAAAAAAAACACTAAGCAGGGGTGGAATTACCTAATTATATCACTATATCACTACAACAACAGAGTCATGTCATTATGGTAGTTAAATCTTATTGCCAGACAGACTGTTGATATTGGATCATTCTGCAAAACTCTGGATCATGTTCAATGACAACATTTTCACTGTTAATAATAATTCATTTTTTATACAATATCTGCTATGGTCAAAACAAACTGTGGGTAAGATAGGCAACTAAAACACTACTCAATAATTTATAAATGCTTTTTAATTCCTTGGAATTTTGAGCATCGTCTAGAATGGGCATGATCAGCTCCGGCAACCACTGCAGAGCCGGGAACACACAGGTACAACAACAACACAGAAGCACTCAACCACAGACAGACAGACAGACAGACAGACAGACAGATAGACTTTATCAATCCCCGAAGGGAAATTGGG
>NW_023339663.1:30187335-30197864 GCF_004916995.1 Morone saxatilis
ATAATAATAATAATAATAATAATGATAATAATAATAATAATAATAATTATTATTATTATTATTATTATTATTATTATTCTAAAAATAATAATATGTATATATAATAATATAGTCAGGGGTCTCATCTTTTTGTCAGTAGACAGCATAGTTGTGCATAGATTCATGGACACAACATTTGTTTTATATTTAAATAGTTTTGTTGAACAAATAATAAAACTGAGTGGCGAGAAATTCTGGGGTGGAAATGTACATGATCCTGAATTCATTCAGCAGCAATTAAACAAAAGTGTCGGAATTAATTAGGACTAAGACTACATCAGAAAACACAAAGGCTTCTTACTACAATATGATTTTTGATTTTTTTTGTTTTCAAATACAGGCTGGGATTTTCTGCAAATTCATTAAATAAGAAACCACTGCCAATTAGAGCTTTGATTCTCTGCCCCAACCTGATCAGACTCTCGCCAGGTTCGGGCACAAAACTACTGCTGTAGGTCGGGCTCGGGTCGGGCTTGAACAGAATTAGACTTTTATTTTATTAATAATGCATGCAACTGTAAAATAATGATTTGAATCGGTTATTTATTAGCTTTGATAATAATTTGCACTGTATTATACGCTCAGTGTAGTTTATCTTAGCTTGTAATAAACTATTTCAATTATTGTTTTATTCATTACTTTAGCGGAAATTCAGGTTCGGGTCGGGCTCAGGCCCAAAACTCTGTGGTCTGGGCTCAGTTCAGGCTCACACAGTTTTCGGGCACGGCTTGGCTCGGGTCGTTGATATTTACTGGGCCAGATCAAAGCTCTTCTGCCAACATTTGAGAATATATATTACTTCTGCTTCAGATTATTTTTCTTCTTGATACACAATGTATGTTCTCACCTGCCTTTGCCTTTAGCAAACATTAAAAGAGACACCTCATCATATTGTTTAGTAAATGGAAACAGTCCTGTAACTGCATCTCTGTATAAGTAGATGCTTTGCAGGTTCTCGTGCAGTGTTGTGAAGCAACAGCAGCAGACTGTTCCATCCCTTCCATCCTCTTTCCACTACCATTATTTCACTAATTCTTCAATTTACTTCCTTAATCCACTCTCTCTCTAAAATACCTCTTCTTTTTCTCGCACACACACACACACACACACACACACACACAAAACCCAGTACAGCACTTAAAAGCCCCTAAAGCTATTGTCTGTATCACAAAGCTGCAACCAGCTTCCCATATCTTTACCTACTGTAAGAGCGTATGCGTACCTCCCACACTGCTGCTGACACATCTCCCATTTCACCTTCTCTAACACAGTCATTGGAGAGCTTTTCATTTAAATACAATTTTCAACACTAAAATTAGCGTCACATAGGGGGTCTTTCTTCTCACCAGGCCATTTCTTTATTTCCTTTTGCGAAGCACTGTTCATATATCAGCAAACTGCGAAATAGCAATTTTGCTCTTCATTGACTTTTAATTATATTTCAGCTCCTAAGAAGCAAACAATCTGTTCCTACCTGCCTGAGGAAATTAGCATGGGGCACTTGACTTTCTGTGTGTGTGCGTGTGTGTGTGTCGGAGACAGACAGAGGAAATAGAGCCAAGTGAAGCTGGTTAAGGGACCCTCTCAAAGGGATGTGACAATATTTGTCCATTAAATTGAAATATGTGAGCGCATGTTCGACCCGTGCTCTCTTAAACCTGATATGTGTCACGTTTTGCCTCACCTATGCATGGCAGTGTTACATTTTCAATACATTCTCATTGCGCAGTCAAGTTAGCAATAATAAATATGTAATGTCCGGTTAGATTTTCAAAATAAAGCTTGCTGAAAAACATAGCCATCAACATGATATTGTCAGAAATGAGAATTTGTACATAATTAAGGTGCAGAACAAAACCCAGGGTTATGCAGAATTGACCAATACTGACATTCTTGTCTGGTGATGCAGAAGTGAAAACCTCTCTGTATGCATGTACTGGCACAACAAAATAAGTTATTATTATAAATTAAAGACAAATCAAAAAAGATTCTCTGTAGTTGTTTGTCTCCCTTTCACACACACATACAAAGACACGGTTAAGGTACTGTATATACATGCACACAGGCACACACACAGAGCTAGAAAATATCTTTCATCTTCAGTATTTACACTAGCCAGGGTTCCTATCATCTAGCCACTAATAGAGCTGCTGCACTCTTTGTACAGACCATCCAGGCTTATAGGCAGCGCTCCCTCAGAGCTGCACGAGGTGTCAGGGATTCATAGAAGTGCTGACAGAAGAAATACCTCGGCGCTGTCAGACAAGATGTTATACAAGGCCAGAATGCAAAAAGGAAACTGTGGGAAGCTGCTTCAGAAAAGCTCCAGTCTGTGTTCTCTCTGGCTGTTTTTCAATTTTAATGATGTGTATATTTTTTGCATTTGATATTATTCTTATTGTCTATTCTGATTGTGTTTTTTTAAATGAAACAATATATAATATATACAATGTAAAAACGTCTTCTACCTCACTGACAAATCATTACAAACTCCAGCTATGCAGCCAGAAATGGTTGAAACCCACAGAACATTAATTCAAATTCTAGTGGAGATCCCAAAATATGTTGCTCTTAATTTTGGGGGAAATGTGTATAAAATACCAAGACATGCAGTCATACAAAATAATCTTGAGTCTGAACATTTAACTGTAACTAAATGTCATATCGGTTAAGTTTACATTTTGAACCAGACAGTACAGAATATATAGAATGACTTTTCCAACTTTTGGAAAACTGTATGTTAAGGGGTTATAAAGTGAAGCATTACTAATTACCTTTCTAATGCGTGATGACAATGATACAAGTGCATGTGTTGATGAATGACACTATGGGCTATATTTAAACAATCTAAAACCATAAACTATCATTAAAAATGTAGTCTCTGTGAGGTCACCCACGCGTTTGTGAAGAGCTGCTCAGTGGTTGGCTCTGGACGTCGCCGTCTTGGCAGTCCTGACTCCAAAAATGGCAGTCTAAACTGCATTGTGTATTTAGGAGGTTTCCAACTCCACTTTTGCTAGTTAAATGGCGCATAATCTAAGCACAGAGTAAGGCTCAAAGTGGGTTTACTCTCATAATTAATCATATGTGTGTTTTCAGGGTTACATGAAATAAGCTAATCAGAGTGTCATCTCCTAAAGCCAGTTGGGTCTGCACAGGCACATTGTTATTTAAATGGCAGATTTGGCAAGTTGGAAAACTGTACAGTTTTCTGCTGAGGAAACAAAGCTTCTTAAGCGCTTAACCCACCAGACTGTAACAGACATCTCCTGTCAGATGATTTGGAGACTAATGCCAGCTGTCCTTCACACCTCTGATGCTTCACAATAAAAGGATTTAAATTAAGTTATCCTTTATTGATCCTCGTACGGACTACTGTGCGGCACCCCGGGACCAACACTAGTAACCCCTTGCATTGGTCAAGGCCACAGATTGGTGAATGTACCTAGCATGTTTTGATGGTGGGGGAAACCAAAGGACTCAGAGGAAACCCATGCAATCACGTAGAAAACATGCAAATTGCACACAGAAAGGCCCCTACCCCAGTCGGGATTCAAACCCACCTGTGAGACGACAGTGCTAACCACGGAGCCAAATCAGTGTCAAATCAGCTACTTGCAGTGTACTGTAGATGTGAGAATATTCCTGTTATGTTAGGGTTCAATTCAGCTTGAAACTCAAAATTTACTCACCGCTGCCACACAACAGCTTCTGTTCTCTCTGGGTTGATAGGAATCTCTCTCCCACGTTTGAAAAAGATCACTGAAGAGACACTAACGCTCTACCTGACAGGACACAAACAGCAAGAGCCGACAGTTTTTGTTGTTTTACTTTGTGAGATGATGTCAGTAAACTGCACAGATTGAATCATGTTTACCAGCCTGGCTGGCCTGTCTGGGGCGCTTTACAGCAAAGGACACCAAAGAGATGAGAGAGACAAAAGTCCCAATGTGGGTGGATGTGAATGTATGAGTGAATTAGAGGGGATGCTCTGCTCTGTTGAGGCTGTTAAGAAGCTTTTAATTTTTTACATTAAAAATCTTTTCAGCTGTGCAGAATGTATACCGCACATAAAGACTGACTCAGATAAGCACAGATGCCCACGAACACTAACAAGGCTCAAAGGTCTGAGAGGCCCTATAGGCCACCCACTCACCAGCAGTCATCAGTCAGGACCAAACATTTACTGAAAGTCCTGTTTCTCTGAGCACCGCTCTGGGTATGCAGGGCTCAGCCAGTCAAATCCCCAGCCGCTAATATGTTTCACAATAATTCTCAAGGCCAGGGAGGAAATGTAAACTGTATTTGTGAGAAATACAAGTCTCTCGCTGTAAATCACTTATTTGTGTGTGACGGAGGAGCTGCTCTCAAGCTGCCTAAAGTGACTCAGCCACACTTGCAGCAACTGGTGCATGGCTCGTTTTGATATCCACTGCAGCTCGGTCATGGCTGCAGGATGGTTTTATCATAAGTCTTGGCAGATAGAGAATGTGCATTTTTCTCTTCGTATTGACTGTGGAGGCAGAAGTTTGTATCATGATATCTTAAAGCTATAATATGTAAAATTTTTCTACATTAAAATATCTATAAACTCTAGAGCTATGTTCTATATATAATGGAGTTGTGTTCTTATATTATCCCAAATGTTTCCAACAATTTATTAAACTCAGGTGCGTACCTGAATGAGATTCACTGGTTGCCTGTCAATGGCGTCATATCCCCTTTGTGCATGCATCAGCGTTGTGGTTGTCTGGGTAAAAAGTCAATGTATGACAGCTTCTGGCAGGTTGAAACCACATTTTGAACACTGAAGGAATGAGAAGCTGACTGCAATGACATCAATGGTGGTGAAGACAACAACTCTCATGATCCCATGCTACTTCACCACCTCATCAAACTTCCTCTTTTATTATTGTTCTGACATGAGAAACCCCCTGTTGGCAGAAAATACATATTGTACATTTAATCACGTAATCATGTGTTATGAGTTATTCTGTACCTCTCTCTGATCTCTTTAGCAGGAGCAGATGGTCTCCGAGGTCCCTGTGAGATACAGGATTTGGATTCAAATCCCTAATGTTTTTTTTCTCTGTGACAGAGAAATTTATAGCTTCAACAAAACATTCTTCTAATGAGGCTGTGAAGGAGTAACAAAAGGCTGCGCTGCAGGAGGGCATTTAAGCTCTACTGTGTAATCCAATGCTGCTTTAAATTAATCATACCATTAATCATCACGGCCTTGGCTCGAGTTAAACATGAATCTATTTGTGATAATCTGTCATTTAGTTGACAGCATATTAAGCATATTGTTATACGGATATACAAAAGTGTAAGGACATGTCCACACAGATGCATTTTGAGATGCAAATTGGATGTAAAAATGCTATTTGTAATTGTCAGTGCACAAAAATTTGAAGGCACACAGGTCCATTCCGGAGAGGTTGTCATCCACAGAAAGACCAACAGCATAGCCAGATGCAGAAAATAACTGTACACATTTTTTTAAGTATATAGTTTCACAACACATCCATGGTTCTCTATATAAAATGCCTTTAAAGTCAACATTAAAGCTGCAGTAGTTCCTCTGGCTCCTCCTAGTGCTCCTAATGGTATTTTCAAGAATCCACCAGGCCTGAACGAAAACAACCAATCAGAACCTAAAAAGATAGTTCATTGTCAAGTCTCATTCCCAGGACGTCAAATACAGACACTTTGGGACACTGGGAATGAGACTCAATAATCAACTATCTTCAAGTCGCTGACCCAAAGCATACCTACTGCAGCTTTAAATAAATAAACAAATACATAAATAAATAAAATAATATGCCTATGAAATACGGCTATGACATAAATCCTGAAATAAAGGCATAAAGGCCTGAAATGAGACAATAAACATATATATATAAATGTAAATAGAAATATATAAATGACTCAATACAGTTCAATAAATAGGTTTTTACTTTAAAAAGGACTAGTTTTATTGGACTGTTACATCATAATGGCTGAGCCGTTGTCAGTCTCTGAGGCTGTGCTGGTTCGGTCTTGCTGTTCTGTGAGATAACCATGTCCCTGTACATTCGCCCAGATGAAAATCAAAAAAACTAGGAAGTAAATGTGGCATTATGAAATACAAGTCCCCTGAATCAGAATCGGAATCAGAATCAAAATCAGAAATACTTTATTGATCCCCGGGAAATAAATAAATGTAGCCTTTTTTTAAAAACGCCCTTTTTAAAATAAAAATATTTAAAAAAAATTTTTTTTATCATATTGACATTCATTTATATAATTATCGTCTTCGGACACAGCTGCAGGCAGTCTCGTCAGTGTGAATGAAATGTTACATATTGATACAGACACCGATCATAACAGGGTCACAGTCAGTCACCTTACAGCAGCACTCTCTCAACTGCTATGTACACTGTCTGGTCTTAAAGTCCATTTCCCATCTCTGGCAGCAGCCCAAGCCAATGAGAAAACAGGGAAGTCAAAGCAGCAGGAGAAAATATTTGTACAATTCCATTACAATCAATCCATTGTTCCTGCCCCCAATTTAATCAGTAACCACCCACTTCTAATTCTAGCTTCATTTGTTTCAGGCACTCAATACTGTTCTCAGTCTGTTTTCCATCACTAATGGATATAAGTAAATCTTATATACAGCCCACAATACAACCCCACGGCAACATATTGTTTTTTTAGTGCAGTGCAACTCTACACTAAAGCACTGCTGTATGGCTGCTGTTGATTCTGGCCTTCTTGATGATTATGCTGCTTTGAAAGTGTAAAACACTAAATATGTAGAATCTCTGCAGTCAGGATCTATTAAGAAGAAACACAGCCTCCACCAAGGGCACATTGAGCTGCAGAACCAAAGAACCAAAGGAATTGTCCACTTTTGATCTGAATAAATTCCCAGTGAGTCTCATTCATCCTTTTCAAAACCCAATTTCTGTCTGCTGCGTTTGGCCTTTACACCTTCCTCTTCAGTGAATGATTGGAGTCATGACCGCGTAAGCAATGAGAATAAATTGCATACTTGATAGGGGAACTGAACTTGGCTTAGGCATAACTCTTTTCTCTCTCCTTTAGAAATTGTCTGGATTTCAATGACAACACCACAGACAGATGCAGATTGGGAAATAATAACTTGCATTTTGAAATATGGGCAGTTTTAAAAAGGACTAGACCCATCTAGGGAAAACGTCTCACCTTCAAGCTTACATTTTTAAAAAAGGATTACAACAGTAAGCTTGCAAAGTGAAATGAGATCAGTGTATTTCATGAATTGCCATACTGAGAATGCCATCATATAAAGGAGATAATGTCCAAAAACATATCTTTAGCAAATCTGTATTATTGTTCTCTAATGCCAGCACTGCTTGCTTATGCAGCTCCTTTCACCACCCCAACCATCTCCTGATGGGATTCAAGCTCTGGTGTTTTCGTTTTGCAAGCTCTAACCACAATGTGTGCTGACACCTTAGGCTTATATGTTAAGGTTGAAGAGGTTTTTTACTTGCCCAGTCAGGTAAGTGCATCAGAAATCTTCTTGTCCAAAGTTAGTGATGTGTCGGTCATGAACAAGTCCCTTTAAGTGGTCAATGAGAGCTGGCTCCCGTCTGAGAATTCAGAATTCAGAATTGTGTTTTTATTGACTTTATTTTTTAATAACTTAATAAAAGAAAGAATAATAGGATGATCCTATAAGGTATTTGTTAAATATGACCCAGAAAGGTCTCACATTAAAAATAACAAAGACAACATTGTGCGGTTAAATAGATTTTTATTCCACACGTGTTATACTGTTTGATGCTTTTACATTATTTAAGGTTTTTATACCAAGAATAATCTAAAATTATGATATTCTGGCAATTAAGTTACATTGTACACCTTGTTGTATGTGTGCAATGACAGTAAAGATATTCTATTCTACTCTATTCTATACATTACTAAATTTGGCTGAATCATAAAAGCCAGAGGTGGTAAATGAAGAGTTGCTTATATGCTGAGCTAAGCCAAATGATCAGGCTCACTCAAAAGAACCTGAATTCCCGTCTCTACTCTTTACTTGCCTCTATACAAATTGTTTTATTTATTAGCAGTTATCAACAACATCAGCTGCCATGCAAGCAAGATGTCGGCTCTTGTTACTGCACTTACTCCAGTGACTGTCATGTCTGGAGTCTAGTGTTTTACTTTGTAATCATTTGTTATCTTCCTGTTTTATTTTGTAATTTTTGCAAATGGTGCAATACATAGTTGGAGTTGTTACATAGTTGTACAGTTGTCCACATCCTCTAACACCACCCAACTAAACTCTTGTTTTCAGAATAATTGAAATGCTCCTTTGTGCCTCAGCTTATAAAATTTGCCTTTACCCGCCACCACTTTCAGTGCCCAAACAGTACTGAGCATGCGCATGTAAGATGAGAAAGAAGTGTTCACTCCTCAGCTACTTCCATCAGCAGCACCGGAAAAAAACTTTTGCTAGATTTACTTGCCTAGTGTGGGATTTTACTTGCCCTGGCAATTGGCAATCTTTATTGTTGAGATATCTCTGATTCTGTACCATTATTTTACAAGGATTAGCTATCCTAGCATAGTAAAACTATTTAAGAGCTCGGGGGGGTTGTTCAATAGCATTCCTTTATGAGCATTACAGCTCCTCTTGCTTGTGTAGTTGTAGACTATTTTTGAAAGACTAGTATTTTTGCATAGTTCCCCAGACATGCTAATCATTGCCATTACATAACCTGAACATAGCAAGTATGTATCACATGTAGCTTATAATGCAAAAGAAATAGTCTTTGTGGTCATATCACAAATCTCCAAGAAACCACATCCGCCACATGTAGGTGGAAGTGCGCAAATAATGGCCAATAAAACCAGAATAAGTACCATACTGTTTTGAAGCCCCTAGTTTGGCAGTATGGTCGTCATCATGACGGTATGTTAGCTCACCTTGTTGCACACAATCTTGTATTCCAGGTAAATAGTACACTAAAATATAACGAAACGCAACGCCCTAAAGCATACTCTGCTTTATATGGTCTATTTGGTTACGTCTAAAAATGGGACCGATCATTTTACTAATATTGAACATAATGGTGTGTATAGGAAAGGTAAGACTTGAAACTGAGAGATTGACTTTGGCCATAAAAACTCATTTGTAGGTTTTAAACTGTTAACATGAGCTCAATAAATCCATCAGAAGTAGGGTTATTTTCCAATAAAGACTGCAATGCTATCGGTCTTTTATTGCAGCCAATGGAGCTGCTCCTTGCTGGCCATTACATAGAATGCAGACTTTAAGACAATTCTGCATTGGCTTCACTTCACAGATTCTTGATTATAGCTCTGTCCTATATTTATTCTGTCAATGGTTGTGACACAGTAAACTGTTTGATCTTTGGTTCTGTTCTGCTCTGCACACAACCGATTTGCTCGTATTGCAGCTCCTCCACCATTACAGACAACTGGGAGGAGGGCGCTCCATTCAAAGCCACTGCTGGGCCCACTGCAGCCATCTAAATCTGTTAGCCAAATGACCCACTCTATGACTCTACGACCCAGTATATGCTTCCAGTCCCACTCTATGCTTCATGCATCTCAACTCCCCTAACCCAACATGGATACCCCAAATATAATATATACCCTGAATGCCCATATACTGCCCAAAATATAACACACAAACAGACACAGTTAATTAAATCCGAAAGGAATACAGCACACATCATTTTGCATATAATTTCTGCATATATAGAACACTAATATAGATGAAAGTAAATTTCAGTGTTAAAAATAGTCCTCTTTCTCTTCATACTGAGGAACTTATTAAGCCTTTTGCTTTATGGAGCTGTCAAGCATTTTTAAGAGCGCCAGGCAGTGACACACATTCTGTCTACACAAAAAGAGAAAAAAAGTCCTGCGGGGGGCCCAGACATTCATTGTATTTGGGGGAGTCTTTCTGATGAGTGCCAACTATAGAATAAACATCAAAAGACTGCAGATGGAGAGGAAAAGGGAGGACGAGGGTAAAGGAGAGACACAGGGAGAACAGAAGTGCTGGATAAAAAGTGAGAGGAGGGAAGAAGGGAAAGTGAGTGATGGAGATCCCTGGGGAGGAACAACAATAGTATGAATGGAGGAAATGAGTCCTGGGGCCTGCTGGGCTAATGATGAGAAAGCTGAGGAACCCTGCGTAGTCCTGCTCTCTCTGATAAAGCTCAAAATAGGCACACACACAAAAACATGTCTGTTACTATACTTGTGAGGACCCTCATAGACTAATCTAACCAAACTCTTTACATGTGGAACATGTTAATTATTTATTTAAATTAATTATTTTAAATGTAATAATTTAATGTATATTTTCCGCATTTTATTGTTTCATTTCGCAATGTATACTCATCATACATATAGCTAGAAGTTTAGCAGCCAATATCTTTTTTTTAACTATGTACCTGAATTAAAGGTCCAGTGTGTAG
>NW_023339663.1:30198094-30215937 GCF_004916995.1 Morone saxatilis
ATCCTCATCAATGTTACACACTGGACCTTTAACTTAATATGGCAAAGCTGTTAGCAAACAGTTGCTTACATACACAGCAGTTATAAGCAATATTATCATTCATTTGGGGTTTATACATCTCTGCAGTGTGTCCAGCTATAATGCAAGTTTCCAGATGCATGTACCAAACACAGCAACCTCACTGTAACAATAAGACCCCAGGCAGCGACACTGGGGTCTGTAACTCCCCCTAAAATCTCAAATTGTAATTTGTCTGTTATATTAGAGATTAAACAAATGAGATATGACACTTAATTAACAAGCTTTAGATGTGCTGTTGGGCATATTTTTGGTCAGAGCCAGGCTAGCTGTGTCCCTCTGCTTTTAGTGTGATGTAGAGTTAGCATTTTAGCACCTGTGGGTCCCTTGCCTTGAAAACAATGAGTTTTTGAATGGCTTTTTGGTTAGATGTCTGAAATAAGATCTGTAGTCAACAAAAGCTTAGGAGATTTTCATTTTTTGTTCTACGGCATAAAATACGTCAGTATTACCCTACCTTTGAATTTTGAAGGTTTTAAATGTTTAAAAATAGAACGAAAGTGTCTAAATGAGACTACAGAGGTTGGCATTAAAACACAGAGACTTGTCTACTCACTAGTCCACCTTTACAGCCACATTGCTCTTCTAAACTATTCTAACTCAAACGTTACAACTTGTAGATTTTCATTAAAAGATTTAATTACAAGTTGGAAGTTAAGTGGTGCTGACATTGAAGTCATGTGACCGTGGTGAAGTGCGTTTATAGCATAGGGGACCTATCACACAGGGACGCATCGCTAGCTCATTGCTAGCAAAAGCACTGTTTTCCTATGGTATGACAAACCGCTGTCTTCACTCACGGCAAATTTTTGTAGCGCTTTTTAGACATGCATAAACGTTCAAATGGAGTTGCAGCGCTCATCAGCGTCACACTTGGCCCAGACATCCGATCAAATCAAACAAGAGGTGGGCTCTACTAATTTACAGTTAGCTAGCTGTTGGACTGTGAGAGAACACTTACACTTGTCACTTATATGTCATGACATCAAGTGTTTATTTGTGAACAAAAATGTAAGTATCAAAAATCTTTGTTTGCTACAAAGTTTATTTATTGTTATTAATAATCCAGAATCTGAAAAATCACATTGTTTTTTATCGCAGGAACCAGGGTGATGCTAACTTCCAGGTTAGCCGACAAAAATACACCATCCCTGAAGCAATCAATTGATCTCATCTCACTCTTGGACAGAAAGCAAATGAGAAAACCTCCTAAATTGCTAAACTTTTCCTTAAAGCAGGGGCTCCTTTACAGAACTGTAAAGCAATTACAGATCCACCAGTCTGGTAAAGACAAGCAAGACCTCACCCGGGTCATCCTATTTCTATCTTAACAGCAAGGCTCTAACCTTAAACCAGCCCCTTGTGAATTTAAGTGAGGACGAATAACACATCCTTACTTTGGAGGATATTGCTCATCTGTCTATTTTAGAGAGGACAAAACCCTCATAAAAATAGAAAAGCACACACATAAAGAAACTTTAAGGATTTTGCAGGTATGCTGGCTTGGACAAGAAGACCACACACAACACAACTGTGCACAAGCTACGTCTTTCAACAGCATTCCCCCTGTCTCCGGGTTTAGTCAGTCAGATTATGTTTTGATCTGGAATTGGAAGGAAGGAAGCTTGCCCTCATCACCCTCCCGTCCACTTACCCAAACAGCCCCAATTAGGGCTGAAGTCTCTCAGGACCCCCCGTCGACTAGCACAACCTACCACCTATCAAGGGCCAACACAGGTCAGTGGTCGCAGAAATAGAATGGAAAAACATTCATATGTAAGATTCATACTTTAAAAAAGCTTTAGATAGTTACATGACTGTGATGTCTGACACGTTTTTGCTTTTAGCATCCTTTTAATTATCCCTAAAATCCAAACAAACAAAAACCCACAGTGAGACATGCTGTATCACTATAGTCCAAGTCTTTGGAACAGCCTTCTTGATGACCTGAGGGTAGCAGAGAGATGATATTTTTAAATGTAACTCAAGAAACTACATTTTTAGTCCGGCTTTTAATGGAACTTTATTGATTTGTCCACCTATCATTTATCACTTTGTGTGTGGATTTGGGGAGAGGTAACAACACATTCATATTATCCCATAATGTGGGAGTTACATTTTTTATGATGAAAATGTAATAATATGGTGCAATGATATTACATATTGCATTCATGCTGTTTATTACAAAATGTGGTGTTACTACCTAATCATAATGTCTTGTTGCAGGGTGCTGTATGAAAAAAGTCTGATTTATCTCTACTACTCTCCATATATTTACACACACACACACACACACACACACTGTATATTAGGAATGTACATCTCAATCAATCTGTCTCATCAAAGACGATTCGATACATATCTAAATACATACGATTTAGGGAAAATGTTAATATAGTTAATATGGAACAATTCGATACAATTCAATCTGATACAGTCCTTAACGTTTGTTGAATGTAGACATTTATTTTCCATTTTAAATTAAAATAAGCCAATTCTATAAAAGTGACATTGCTTACCATTAAATACATATATTTTATAAAATACCAGAGAATCCCAAGCATTCTTTTTCTTTGTGGGGAAAAAATGGAAGACAAATGTCTCTTTTCAGAATCACAGTTCATTGTGTTTATTGCTTTTCCAACAGACATAGACAAAAAAGACTTTCTGCAGTGATTACCTTAAACTGGCTGGAAAGTGTTTAATATCTTGCGTGTTCTTGCTTGTGCTAGCTGTATTAGCATCCACAGACTCCTCGTCACCTGCATAGGTGTCTCCATGCCGTCTCTCCAGGTCAGGGTTAAGATTACAGATGGCTAGACTTTTGTCCAACTTTTCTTCATTCTTACAGAATCAAAATGTCTTCCAAACTTTAGATTTTAGATTTGATGTCACACTGTAAATTTTGTCACGTTGGCGGACATGTTTGTTTATGTATATTTGTGTATACCTTCGATAAATCTCTACAGCCCTTAATATATATCTATGAAACACAATTTACTTTAAATTCACAAGTTTATACTTGAATAAGTACAGTTCCTTAAAAAATATGACTAGAACAAATAATTATTCAAAAATAAAATAATATTTGAGACATGCTGCGATTGCAGTGATGAAAGAGGTGTAAGGTCCACACAACAAATTGTACATTGTGTTACACAGTGTAGTTCTGTACTGGAGCTAGCGTCACTGGTTGGTGTTTTTTATACAACAGATGGACAGAGGCTGTGTGAGTTGCTCTCTGCCATGTTTAGCGAGATTTATATTAGAGAAACAAAGAAATATTAATGGCACTGCACTTGCACTGGCACTGGCTGAAGTCCAGTCAGCTACAACCTGAAGAGGGACACAATCCAGTCCATCACATCCCAACACCCACTTCTAAAGCTCTTCCTTTCAACACCTCCTATCTGCTGCAACCAAACTAGGTGATATGTACACATATGAACAAAAAGCAAAGCTCTGGGGACTGATCTAATTAGTTATTAGTATAATTATCTTATTAGTATAATATCAGATGAGATCGACTAGTCAGGAGACTGTAATGAAATGAAACACCCTGCATTTGATGTAACCTAGAAAGCCGAGGTGGACAGCCTCCAACAAACTGAATCACCACAAGAATGTTCCAACTATTAGCTATTATGGGATCTGAAAGCGGAGGAAAGGAGTTGGTGTGTGTGTGTGTGTGAGAGAGAGAGAGGTGGAGGGGGTGAGAAGGTTGCAAGATGAAGGCAAATACTTGGTTTCTAACAGTGATCAGATGCACATGCAGGATTATCATCCGCACTGGGAACAAGCCAGGGGAGCAGAGCAGATAAAAGCACAAAGAATCAAGTTGGCCCAAATAGGCCGGATGAGACTAACAGCCGCAAAATTCACGTAGCACTCATCAGCGTGATAGTTTGTGTAATGGATGTCCAACTTCAGTCTGATGCATTACCAGAGCGTCTGTTTCTGGCATGGTCATCAACTACTGTGCAGCACTGATCAGACCGGTTAATGGGCTGCATATGTAGCCAAGCTAACTTGAATCTCTTTGGCTTAAAGCATTAGACGGTGCGCTCACAGTGCATGAATATTTGTGTCTGAATACATCATGGCTGCAGTGGTAAGCAGCGACATGCATTAAGCATTTGAACATAAACAAACCATTTCCCATGAACCGCTTCACTTGCATGGACAGGAGGAACAACAAACTGCTGAAAGGCCTCCCTTTGATCAGACTTGTTGCACAGCAATTGTATTTGTATATAAAAAGATCCATGGAAGAACTCCACTAGAAAAAAGGCATCTTTGTTGGAGATTGATATTTACTTTCCCAAGTTGTTGAGCAAAACTCGTCAGTCAGTGCATTGCAATTTCCATGGCTGGGTACTGTATCTCTGTGTTATCACTCAGCACTTAATAATGAAAATCAGAGGAAGAAAAGGAAAACATTCATTCTCCAACATAACTAGAAGGGCCAAACAAGGAACAGGCAATTTAGTTACATATAGCAATCTGTCACTGTGCACATTAGCAGTGCTGTCAAAGAGACAGTCAGTAACTGGACATGAACCATGTTTATTGCTTAGGGCTGCTTTACTGTGAGAAGCTCAATCAGAGCAACTATTGTAAGTAGTATTAACCCTATAAGTCTGACTGACTACAATTACATTCACATTAATTATTCCAAATATGACAATATTCCACATTTGATAAGGGTCATGTAAACAGCATATTCCTAATTAGGCTTTATTCCAAATGGAGCATTTTCAAAATTTTATAGACTTGCCTTTATGTGATGTCTTTTTAATTTATTCTATTTTATTTTATTTTTTATTTCATTTTATTTCCATGACTTTCATACTGAGCTATCTATTCTGTTGTATTTTCGTATTCTTTTAAAAGGTGCTATATAAATAAAGGTAATTATTTGAGGTCAGAAGGAGAAACACACCATCTTTTAAACATTTTTAAAAGACTTGGATATCAATAGGTTTTTGAATATGAGCAAACATTGCAACAACGGCAATCTTTTTATGAAGGTGGTTGAACAAATGAAAAAGGGAGGCTGTGTTTACATGGTTAAAGTCCACCACCGGTGAAAAAAATACTCTTTTAATGCAAAGTGGCAAAATGGCTGGAGCAGCTTCAGCACTTTTACCACAAGAACAACCTGACTGCAGTTTGAAAAGGAGGGAAATTCCTCTCTAGGACATACAGTACGTCATTAACAGTTAATCGGAGTATGCAGAGCTGCATGTAAACAGGAAGATTAGTGGAACTGTCATTTTCAATTGTGAACAGCTTTTTAGAATATTGTTATTTTCTGTATAAGGGCAAAAAAATGAATATTTTGTGTATATAAACATAGTCATTTGTCATAAGGTGGTACTGTTTTCTCAGCCTAGTACAGAGAGAAATGAAGTTCAGTTGGACGATTCTTCACCTCACAGTTTACATCCCAATTGCAATGTCTAGTGCCAATGCAGGAAGTAATGCTGACTTGGTCAAAATAAACCCTTAATTGGGGGCACCTTGGTAGCTCTCCTGGTAGAGCTGGTGCCCCATGTACCAAGGCTGAGTCTTTGCTGCAGTGGCCATGGGTTCAAATCTGACCCTTCTCTCCTCCTTTCCTGTCTATCAACCTTTCCTATCAGCAACATAGAGTATCTACTACGCACCCGTTTAAACATGTCGGTGTACCGTCTTAGTCACCGTGATTAATAGGGTGTGTGTTAGTTTGGAGCATACTGAGGCCTTTAAAGAATGTATATTACCACTGTACTTGCATAAGCACACACTTTCCATCACACATACACACACACACACACACCTTTAGCTCTATCATTCCTTACCAGTGCATCAACCGTAAGTTATTTGGTCCGGAAGCCAGTATTGAGGGAACACATTGAGGATAATGGAACGTCCGATGAGACTCCGCAGCCAGGGCTGAGAGTTAGCAGACCACACCAGCTCCACAACCACAGCTCCACAAAGCACTTTAGAGAGCAGGCAGGAACCCACATTACTGAGCGGAGGACAGCAGCAGCATAAGAATCAGGCCAGAAGATTGCCAGAGTGATTCCCATCACCGGCAGAGAGAACATGGAGGTGGAAAGTGAAGGAGCTATTGTTAAAGTGCTACTGAGAAAGATATTAAACACCTATAGCTACAATGGAACAATCTATACTGCAGTAGATGGTTGTGACCAAAAGACTGAGTGGCATGAGTAGGTGCAGTAAGTAGAGTATGGTGGTGATTAAAAATAGAAAAGGCAATACTTTCAACGGCTGGTCTAAAGGTTAAATCAAGAGATTGTAAAGAACAAAAGAAGAAAGAAATACCTTTTTCTCAAACAAACGTATAGGCCTATGTGTACAGAATCATATAAGACCCTTCTTAAGTCCTGTCCCTTTTGGAACCTCAGTCAACTTCCTCCTTTTCCTTAGATATGCTATGCTCGTCTATGTTAAAAAGACAACCACATTTTGAAAAGGGTTAAAAAATAAAGGCAACATATATAGTCGCATATGTAATGAGCTAATGTTAGCAAAAAACTAGCTAAATAGCTAGCTACGCTACAGCAATCATTAGCTAACTAATAGCTATGTTATGAAAACGCTAGCTTATCAGATGTAATTAGCTAACTTTTTTATTTTTTTTTAATTTTTTTTTGGCATTTTTTATGCCTTTATTACAGGGGCAGCTGGAGAGAGACAGGAAAGGGGGGCAGAGAGAGAGGGGACGACATGCAGCAAAGGGCCACAGGTCGGACTCGAACCCGGGCCGCTGCGTATATGGGTCGCCTGCTCTACCGACTGAGCTAACCGGGCGCCCGTAATTAGCTAACTTTTAATGTAGATTAATTAGTTAGCTTGCATTTTGCTCTGTAGCTAAATTCCAGCTAGACAGACTAGACAGATCGTAAATAAGATAAGTAGTTGTTTCATGGGGGGTTTTAAGGACTTTGGGCAGCATGTTTGGATGAAAGGTGCTATATAAAGTTGAGTTGAGTTGAGTTAGCTAGCATTTGCTAAAGATTACGTAAGATAAGATGTGTGGTCGTCTTGTCAACATAGACAAGCCTAGCACATAGCATATTAGAGGAAAAGTTGACAGAGCTTCTGACCATTGACAGGTTATATAATGGACAGAGCTTCTGGGTCTAAAAAGTGAAGCATACTCGAAAAAGTCTTAAAACAGTCTGTAACAACACTGTACGTCAGCTGCAGCATTTTGATAAAAACCAGGATACTGACCTCTGTGAACACTTCATCCAGGTGCTTTTTTTGACTCCAGTTAGGATTGTACCGGTTGACAATCATATTGATGAAACATCTGCTATGGTAATCCAGCAATAATTCCCTAAATAAATATATTTTGCATTAGGAAATAGAACAACAAAGCAGCTAAAACTCTGCTCCCTCCACTATATTTTCTCTATGTAGGTACCTTTACACATCTGACAATTGTCTCTGTCTGTCTATGACCATACAGCTCTGTAGAGCAGGTGTTACTTAGCTCCGTCTGCTCACGACACTATAAACTGCTGTGTCACATTTTGGGGACTTGATCTAGAAAACAACTTAAACTGAATTATATGACTATACTGTGATGAAACACATCAATGCTGTTGTGAAAATTGATATTCTCACCAATGTTATAACAATCTGCATTTCATGGGTTCAAAATCTAAACCTCATTCTACTGTTTAAAATCACCCTGGACCTTGTAAGCCCAATGCTGACATAGAGTCAACTGTTTCAGACTACTTTATGTCACGACATTTATATAAAAAGTGTCCACTGTGGCGCTCCACTGGAGCTGATCGCACAGACATGGCATAGAGAATGTGGTCATTTTTTAAAAAGAAAATACCGCATGCAGGCTCTGGATCGAATTTTATGCTAGATCAACATTAAGGCACCAGGCCAGAAGTCAATCAGACCTGCTAATGGCAGGTTAGAGGAGATTTTAAATGGAGAAACACACAGATTTTGTATCCTTTTTAAGGACAAAATATGCAAGTTAACAGTGTATGGCAGGCAACATGCTCTGAAGATGCTCTGCTTCTGAAACACTCTCTGTGGGATTTGAAGATGCGTGGAACCCAGAACACTCTAATTAGAGGAGGGCAGCCCACCTCCGCTGTGCTCATTTTCCAAAGTATACTGATAGAGACAAATCATTCACAGGAGTTTATGCTTGTTTTTGCTAACCCTCTACTTGGTATTTTTCTACTTTTGGTAGATACATTTTGTTCCGACTTATGCTTTAAACAGCTATAGGAGCACCAATGAACAGTGTTATTTTTTTGATAATTTATCAGCACCTTTCAAAATTGTCTTAAAAATATATATAAACAAGATAAAATAATTTGAAGCAACATTATGTAAAATTTGGTATTTGTTTCAGAGTTACCACTGTGGTAAATACTGACAGCTGTACACATACATTTGTTCTGATCACATTACTTATGATAAAAAACTCCATTTCCCAAATAGTCTGTAAACCAGGGTCCGACTGAAAGAAGGAATAGTGGTGATTATGTATCTAGGTAGATTTTTCAACAGTCTGAGCCACAAGACATATTTAACTCTTGCTAATAAAGTCACAGCATAAAACAAGTGAGAATAAATCTATTTATGCGATACCCCACTGTTGACTTTTCAGTAGCATCATGAGTAAGCTTGCCAAGGCCAAGACACACTGTAATAGAACACTGTGGTGTGGTGGTAATGAGGTTACTGCGGTTACTGCAAAGCAGCAGGTACATGGTCTCTAAAGAGCAGGAACAAATAAAATAGAAGTCCTCAGGTCACTGGAATGTTTAAAATCGTACCTGGACTTAAAAGATCGGATTAAAGGAGGATCTGTTGGGAGAAAGGGAATATAATATTCATAGGTATGTTTTCATTAGTGTATCATCAGCTGAATATAAGAATCATCGTGTTTTTGTTTCCTTCAAATTAGCTGTTTTTGTCCAGAGAGGTAGTGGGCCCTCTTCTACTGAATCCACCATGTTGAACCACCACGTTTCTAAGGTAGCCCAGAATGGACAAACTAAATACTGGCTCTAGCTAAGGCCTTTCACATTTTTTTTACAAGTTTTACAGCCTGCTAGTTTCTCCTACACTCAGCTGTATTCAAATAGTTTCAATCTGCAACTTCACCACTAGATGCCACTAAATCCTACACACTGGTCCTTTAACACAGTGTAAACATTTCATGTCTACAAGTTAAACTCCCAATACATTTTTTAATCCACAGATGTAAATGAGAGCTGTAGACTGGAGACTTGGACTCGAATTTGGCTCGACATACTTGATACTTGAATGCCTGAAGACTGAAATAGACTTGACATTTAAAGACAAAAAGCTGAGGAGACTTATGGTTAATATGTGTTCATTTGTTTAGCGTTGGAAAAACTAGCAAGAGACAGCTAGATTTTGAAAGTATCTAACCGAAAAAGATTGCACAACCTCCCTTCAGGCCTCCCTCTAAATCAACTCCCCCAACACACATGAACACGCAGTGCCTGAGAGGAGCACAGCGCATCATTGTCATCGGCAACCATATCCAAGTACCTCATATATCATTCATACACAGTTCTACATATTACACAGTTCGGGAAAGTTACAAATTCCACCCAAAACAAAACAAAGCAGATAACTACGTGTCCCTCAGTTCTCACCATTTTTATGTGACCCTCCCTGTTTCTGACAAGATGTCTGAGGGGGAAGTTGTGTTGAAATATCTAATAAAATGTTTTTGTTTAAAATGCTCCCGCAGTCTAATGATAACGGATCTTAACTGCTGAAAAGGCCATTTGAAATGACTCCAATGTAACTACGTTATAAATACAGGCAGGACACTGTATGCTTTAAAATCCAAAGTGGAATCTAACTACTAAAAGTGAAGTTAAGTTTAATTAGTTACAGCACAATATGCCTATGTGCATTAAATGTATTTCTATTAAAACATTTTATTAGGTGTGATTGCAGCCTTTGTTCTATTGTAATAGATCAGAAAAACGTTCTTTTTGACTTGCAAGTCATGTGTGAGACTTGAAACTTTACTTGGACTTGCCCTCTAAAGACTTGACTGGAACTTGGTTCGAAAGACTTAAAACCAGCTCTGACATAAATACAGAGAAAACTGCTTCTTTTTTAATCCAAAAATAATTCCTGCTAATGGAAATACAGTGTTCCACTTGAACCCCAGCAGAGTCTATGACCTCCTGAGAGCTGAATGTCTTTTTTGACAGTTGTTGGCTAATGTGGACCATGTGATCAGAGCTAATTAAATAGTACATGAGAAAATACACAAGGGGAAGCGAGTGAAACAGGAAAACAGGGGGAAAGAGGAGGGTAAAAATAACAGTACACAAAAATAGTCTTTCAGAGGAGGCAATCACTTCTTATTATGCAGTATGCCGCTGTGAGATGGGGTGGCAGAGAATTGGACAGCAAAACTGAGAAACACTGAGACACAGAGAAAGAGAAGAAGGGAAAATTAGAAAAGGGCACAAAAAAGTAAAAAAAAAACATTGAGACACTAATGTAGTGTTTTAAACAGGGTTGAACTTCTATCATTTTTAGAAGACTTTCTGTTGTACGTTGTCAAAATGGAATTATTGCTTAATAAAAAATAAATAAAAAAATCACTATCCAATCAGATGCCATTTATTTAGTACCATCAATTTCCAACAACAACTTCCCGGTTGGTTTATACAGACAGTTCTCCTTTTGAAAAATATGTAAATACACATTAACTTGACACCACCAAGCACTAATGGGACTTAATTATTATTTTATTGCATTGTATAGTTAGTGACGCTGATAACATCCACAAGCACCTGTAAAGCTACAATAGATTGTCACACAAACAAGTTTTTGCTCAATTCTCATTCTTACCCAACTTCAAAAGAAAAAAAATAAAAGTGTTGGTTTACAGTTTGTTTTTGTGATGGCCTCTTTGTATAATTCTACCTTCTATTTTTGTACTGAACCTTTAAAATGTCATTATTACAACCTATAACAGGCAGACAACAGCTTGTAACACAAGAGCCACACTTTTATCTTTTTATCTTTAGTACTAAAATGTGATTCTTATCTAACTTAAAGACCCATGGTGGAAAGAGATTCCTTTAAAACATATTAACACAAACACAAAAACACCACCACAACTGTCAGTGTATTTAAATCTTTTCTTTTTGTGATTGCCTCTTTGCAGCTATTCCTGTATTTCTAACAAAGTCCCCTATATTTTGCACAGTTTCTTTGTGCTAACACGGGGTCTTTCACCAGTTTGTAGTGACTGCATTCAGTTTTGGTGGCCAGTTTTCCCCTGCTTATATGAAAATATAAGTAAGTAAGTAATTTGGGATTGTTAGTTCTAACTACTCTGTACATACAACAGAGTTGTCTCTGTTATGTGGATTATGTTCTTATTTTCTAAGCCCCAGGTCCACAGACTGCCATGGACGGGAGGAATGGTTACAGGGATCAATACTCTTTTTCCAAGTCAACGCATCAATTGCCTGAAAAATTGACTTGGGTGTGGTTTAACGTTAGGTGTACATGACAACAGATTTGAGAAGTAACTGTTTGCTCAAAAACAACAATGGCAGCTGCTAAAGAGGTTAGCGTATATCAGTTCTATCAGAGCTGGAGAGTATTTTTACATTGAAAGAAGAGCAAAGAATGACACTGAAGGCTTTTCTCCATGGGAAAGATGTTTTTTCTCTTCTCCCGACTGGCTTCAGTAAGAGATTAAGTGCATTACATGGTTCATTGATCTGATTGGTGGAAGTTCGCCAGTGACTAGACGGTGATAGACAGAATCATCTGTCTATGACCGTCTTAGGCAGGAAGTTGGTGGCAATCAGAAGAAACCTATTTTGTTGTTTAGGTATGCAGACTTTACAACAGTATGCCAAATACCTATGGCAAGGCATGCCTAAGTCTTTGTCGACAAAACTTTCCGGTGTCTTAGTCCAGAGTGTGCAGTGCGTGAGCAGCTATTGCTGTCAGTTGTACGGTGTGGAGCTGCAGCCTCTGGGCCATGCAGAGCTGTGGAGAAGGTCTCGCCCTGACAGAAGGATTTAGGAGGTCAAGTGGAGGCAGTTAATTGGCTTGTCTGGCAGAGTGACCATACCACACACGCACACACACACACACACACACACACAACACAACACACACACACACACACTACACAAACACACACAAACACACACACACACACACTTCCTGGGGCTGAAAAGCAAAGTAAATGTGTCCCACTCAATAGTTCAGTATTTCAGTGTTAAACATGCCAGACACAGTTAACCATCAGGAGTGATCAAAGCAGCTGAGTGTTCTGTGAAGCATCACATTCACAGTTTTGGTATCTGGTCTGTTTCCTCTACTCACAACTTACAGATGTACCAAAAAAGTAACTAAATGGTAAACCAACCAGTGTTGCACTTGGTGCATTTTTAAATGTTTTAATGCTAGTGGTGCATTTTTGGTGCAAGACCAGGTCTGTTTTTCTGGAAATTTGGGGAAATTACTAGGGATGACTCAATACAACTTCTTAATGTCTGATACAGATGCCGCAAACTTGAGTATCTGCCGATACCATCATCATGATATATCTTTACATTCCTAATTGAATCAGGTTACACATTTATTTCCCACTGTTATCCAATCCAGTGATTTTGGCCAGTATCAGACATACTAATTGGCACATCCCTGGAATTTACATTCTACTAGTATTTTAAAGGCTTTTTCCAGTAGTAGTATCCCCCTGAAGAATGTTGTTCATGGCAGTGTAAAGGATTTATATACAAGTGAAGAGTTAACTGACTGAAAAAAAACAAAAACTCTATTTACTTAAATGTATATTTATTAATGCATTTATTCATCCATGCATCTGTTTGTACTTATAAAAACATAAAACTACTCCGTAACTAATATCACTTACATAACCTCTTGTTAGTTAAGCAGGTAGATGGAGGAGAAGTTGTCAGCAGGATGTCAGCAGTTTGGATATTTTGAGCAACTTTTACAACAGTAGCAAGATTTAATTTGTTACAGTCAGACAGTGAGGAATATCTGATGAAAACAAAACATGTTTTATAAGTCATGTAGTGGTAGTATTAAGTTGGTAAGTATTTGTATTTGGTCTTACAAAAGTGGCAACGGTGTATCCCTAGTTCAGAGCCTTGCTCAAGGTCACCTTGGCAGTGCCCAGGAGGTGGAACTGACACTCCATATTTTGGTCCATGCTGGTGACCCTCCCAAGCCATATCCCTACGGACTGAGCCCCCAGTATTCCTGAAGGCACAGTGAGCGAGCAGTGTCGAGCCTCAGTCTTGTGGTTATTTTAAAAGAGTACAACTGCTGGAAAGAATGTATCAAATGAGAAAAAGAGCGGACTTTACTTTACTTTGCATTAGCTCAGGTCTTTCTGGCAGGTGAACATTTGATATGTATTTAAACTGTAATTACGATAACTCCCATAAGGTGAAGAGAACTGCCAGGAGGACATTCATGGAAGGAAATTAATATCAGTTTTTCCCATAGGTACACCATGTATTTGTCAGTGTAATTACATTCACCCAGCAAAGATATGAATTAATTAAAGTAATTTGAAGGAAATTCATGTTTTGGCCATCTGGGAACGGTCGGGAACCATACTTCCAAACACGTCTTTCAACCTCACGCAGCCAATGGAAGATATTTTACAGAGCAGTCTATATTTAGTGAGCTTTCCATTAAACACTGCATAATGATACTTCTTAAATGGAACTGGATACCTCAGTTCATCACTGGTGCGCTGAATGTGTCAGCGCCAAATGTCTGCTTCTGAGAGACTGACATTAGGGAAAATAAACTTTGGATAAATTAGAGTGCATAGACAGATGGAGAAGCTTCTGAATGATTGCTGTGTTAGGTTGATGTAATGTGGGATTATGTAGAGTCAAAACTTCCGTCAAATCAACCTTCTCCTGCATTACCCTTGTGATTTCATACCATGCATTCTACATTGTTGGAAAGGGTTAAATTTCATCAGCAAGGTGCCTGAGGCCACCGACTGTGAGAGCCCATACTAGCTTTGAATGCCAAACATTATGATGGAGTCTGGTGGTTAGTTTTAATTCAGTCATGCCAAATATTTAACAAAAAAGTAATATTATACTCAAATACTAAATAGTATGCAAGTCCAATATTTACTCTTCTATTATCTCTGTTTTGGCACCAACTCCTGAGAAAATTTTAACTGTTTAGTTCCTCGATGCTCCACTATGTTCCCCAGCTAACTGAGCAGTAGTGTGCAATGGGTTTATCAGAGCTTTTTCACCGTAAACAGCTGCTTCTGCAGCTGGAAACAAGGTTGATGAATGCTGTGAGACTGAACCAAAACAGTAAAGTACAATAAAAACCAAGGTAATAAAAACCAAGGTTAATTATAGCTGTCGCACAGAAGTGAGTTCGGGGCCGGCTATTTTTGACGAGGAAGAAGTAGGAGGAAGATTAAAAAATGAAGAGGAGGAAATCAAATGAGAAACACAGGAGGGTCCATCAGCAGAACTGTCCGGACCAAAATTACTATTAAACCTTCAAGTAATGTTTCTCTTATTCACACAGCACAATGCGTGAGTAGGTAGAAGATCAACCAGGTCTTAAATTCACAACTTTTGCCACCAAGGGCAGGTCGTAACCATAGACTGTTATAATCTGGCTGTTGCCATGTTGGCAGTCCTGAGTCTCCTGGCTAATCCAAAAATGGGCAAAGAGGTGGAGCGTGGGTGGAGCTGAGGTGGAACTCAAAGCAGCCACGCCCTTAATTATGCATACATTTAAGCCTAATATAATATAATATAATATAATATATATTATAATAATTATATTATAAAAATAATAATATAATTGAAACATGTCATGAACAGAGAAATAAGCTATTAGCAAAAAAACAACAACAAAAAGCATTTTTTGTACCAGGCTGTAAACATGTTTCTTTCGGCTGTAAAGTTGGGCATTTTAATATGGGGCCTTGTGGAGATTAACTCACTGTTGGAGCCAGCCTCTAGTGGCCGTTAGAGGAACTGCAGTTTTTGTTACTGTTGGCTTGATTTGTCAGCCACAGAGGTTGCCACATGCAGGATCATGTTGCGCTAACCGGAGAGTTGGCTTCACACTCAGACTTACACAACCGAGGAACCGCAGATGGCTTTACACTATGACTTAGAGGCAACACCAGGGCTGCATGTAAAGGCAGATTTCAGACTAGTGTGAAAAATTAATTAAAAAGACAGAATTCTGGGAATTTGTGTAGTTCACCTAGACAACACAGAGATGTCTGTAATCTATTTTTACAAAGACTGATTGCTCCAAAAGTGACCTTCTTGATTTTAAGACGTGCTAGAAAATTTAAAAAAATATACACCGTAGAGCTATATCTTAGTGTTTGGTTTACCTTTGTAAAGTAAAGTAAATAGTTAAGTAAATTGTCTAAGATTTTTAACAAACTTAATAGGCTTCTTTTTAGACAAATTCAGAGAATTGTATAAAAAGTTCTCCAACAGGAAATACCAACAAAAAAGTTGAAGCCATTGCAACTAAATAACCATTATATATGTATCTATTAAGTGGCCATCAGAACTAAAACTGTTAATACCTCTGTGCCAGACTTAATCCTGCTTCCTGTCCCCTACTGTATATTTCATTTCTTTCTCAAAAAGGTGCCAGCATTTTATTGTCACCATATGAACGGCAGTAAACGCAGGCAACAAATAAACTGCCTTAACAGATGGGTGAGAGGGAGGGCCCTGCTAACCCAACTGCTTCTGCTAAAACACTCAATGGGCTGTTGTGTCACGGAGCCGGTCGCTGAGCAAGGTTCTCCTGTCCTCAGAGCGTCCAGTGGTAAACACAACAGAGCGTAACCATGGTTTCTGGAAAAGGTGGCAGGGTGTCCGGATCAGGTGGATGTGTTACTGGGAAAGTCATGCGGAGATGGAAACAGATCCAGGTGGAGCTCCCAGGTGTGTAGATTACTGTAGCCCAGTTCTGTGTCACTAATGAATTGTACTGGATGCATTACTTTTTGTACAATTAGATGACATTAAACCACATCTTAAACAAAAACTATGTACGAAAATGTACTTCATTATAACTTATAATATATTATCCATTCAGACCTTGTAATAATGTTTTAAATGCTTTTTACTTAAATGAGACATGTCATGTAAGTCATGTTTTCATTCACTTCTATAAAAGGCAGTTGATCTAAAACAGCTGCTATAAATAGTTTTTAATATTCTGTTTACCCAAATTGATATTAATGGGTTGTTGCGTTGTTTTGTATCATAATTTTAAGTAATAAAGGCTGGGATCGTTGAGGCCTAAAATACCTGATTTCATGGCAGCTTTTCCAAAAAATTGCAATGTATTGTTTAGCAAAGAAATTGCGTGAGAATGTAAAAACTGTAAAAACAGCTGCAATTGTTTTGTATGATTCTTTAAAAATCAAAGGCAACTTGTTACAGTGAGAATACAATTGTTTGGACTGGTTTAATGTTTGCACATGTCTGCATTGTCTGCATCTTTACAACTAGAAACAAGGAAGTGAGTGTGGTGACAAATTGCTCATCGTTCTGTACAGGAAACTGCAGCAAAATTTATGAAAAAAGTTACAGTGATTGGACAAAATTCACTGGGATTGCTTGAATTTTAGTGAATTGCAATTTCCTGGAGAGACTATAATGTGTAACATTAAAATCTCTATAAACACTAGAGCTATATTCTATATCGAGTTGTGTTCTTCCATTATCCCAAATGTTTCCAACAATTTTCAAACCCAGAGAAATCTCATAGGCGTTATGAGCGAGGATACACAAGTATATCCTTTGCAGAAGTCTTTTCATTGTTTTCGGCATCCGCAAAAGAGGAGTGATACACAGCTGGAAAATACAAACCATGGCTGGAGCTCTCTACAGATGTATTGATAAGTTATATTGTTATTTAAGATGATCAAACTTTCTGCCCTTCACTGTTTGTGTAGCAACTCATAGGGACTGTTCTAAATGCATTTCTTAATAATATTTCACCTTCATACAGGTAGTTACTATGGCCACACACATAATAATAGCAGTGAATTAACAGCGTTATGAGTCTGTGTTTATTCGCCACATATTTAATCCACCAGCTAGCACTTATTTTAGCGAGAAATAATAAGAATTTAAACGGTCTGCTTCTCATTCCCACGGTCTTCTCCCACTGATAACAGAGACTGTAGTGAGTGGAGGAAACAAAATCCTTAAAAAGTTTATCTGTATGGATTATATTGATGCCAAATTGACAGTCAGACTGTGGACATATGACACACTTTAGCTTGGTTTCTAGAGTTCTGTGTTGTTACAGACACGTAAGGCATAGTTAAAATGTGATGTGAATATGGCACATTTGCTTGGTTTTAGAGTTCCCTGTGGTTGTTCGCCGTTTAGGATGTTAAATGAAATGTCTTAAAAGGGAGTTTTGGTGCAATGTTTGCATGACGTCAGAACAATGAAAAAAATTTTTTATATCATAGTGGACACGCTGATGTTAAACAGGAATAATGTTTATTTGTTCAGCATCTTAGTTTAGACTGTTAGCCTGCTAACATTAGCTAATTAGCGTTAAACACAAAGAACAGCTGAGGCTGATGGGAAGGCCTTTGGTTTTGCAGGTATTTAGTCATAAACTGTAATGGTAAAAAGTAATGGTCAAATTCTGAGGGGGGCATG
>NW_023339663.1:30216037-30220294 GCF_004916995.1 Morone saxatilis
ACACTAGCAATCCACCCACAAAGCCCTTGTTCATTGCTGAGCGCAGACTATAACAACTCTATCCAGATGACATGAACCTACGGCGTGCGTCACCGAAAAGAGCCGGACGTCACGCGGGTGTGCCTGCGTACTCCCGATATATGGATTTCGGACTGAGTTACACCGTCGGGTTAAGCGTCTGAACGTTGTGCGTGTGTCATTTATTGGCAGGGTAGCTATATCTGTTCCCGTAATGAATGAAAAAATGAATGAGCAATGCCCGTATTGCGTTATTATAGTATTACTACCGACATAAACATACATCATACAGATCGTCTGCTCCCTCCCGTACTTCCAGACTCATATTTTGCTGTTCTGGCGGGGGATCATCTTGTCTTACCGGTTTTATTCCATTCTTCTTCCTTATGGTAAGTATAGGCAGTAACTTTCCTGTACATTTGTAACGAAAGTTCCGAACCATTCCAAAAACAGTGTTTCATAACAATGTAACAACGAACCGAACCTATGGGTTACAGTTTTGTCCGGACACACCGAAAGACCACCGTCTTTAGTTCGGGGACCAAATTTCTGGGTCTTTGTGCATCCGGACCGTGGTCCGTAGGCACCTTTCTCACCTGCAATTTTCGGTATTGACCAAACGCAAAAGAAATCCGAAAGGTCACGGACACACCAAATGCACGAGTATGTATGTGTGAAAACGCCCTTAGTGTCCACCAACACAGATATTTTACAAATTAAACGACATTACTAATATTTAGTACGTAAGCCAAACACCAATGAGATATTCATTTTATTTATATACATATACATCTGTATGTATGTGTGTATTTGTATTTATTTGTTTGTGAAGCACTTTAAAACTGTATGTTTTTGCTATATAAATAAAGCTTTACTTACTTACTTAGATATTACTACAGTTCAGACTAAGTGCTGCATAAAAGCCAATAACATGGCCTCATAGTAAGGATGAGTGTATGTTTGGAGTTGAAGGCCTATATTGGATTATTTTTTTTATCCATTCATGCTCTTCACTAACAGATTTTTAAAAGGTTTTCCATCATGGTGGGTTAAGCACCGTTCAAATAAATAATTCTAAGTATTCACTGGCAGACACACGCATACACAGCGGAGGTGAAGGTATTTTCAGGTCTCAGTGGAAGTGCTGGAGATTTTTGTTGTGCTGTCATAGCAACTGGCCATAAGCCGAGTGAGTGTTGATGTGTAATCTCAGTGAAGTGTCCAATCTAATGCGCTGTCTGCGGGGTAAGGACCTCTCTACAGTGCACATATCGGCGGCAGGTGACATTCACCACCCATTAAGAACTGCTATTTTAACGCTCGGTCTGATTGCATCTCATTTGGCTTGGCACCCTCTCTGCTCCATATTTTTAAACTGTTTGATGAATACTGTTTTTTCGCATATTAGCAGCAGGGTTATTGATCATCAGAACAAGGCTTGCTCAGTTTTCTTACCCTCCCTCAACCGTAATGACATTGTCTGCAAAGTAACTGTGTTATAAGATTACAGCCACAGACAGGCTATGTGTGGGATAGATTTAAACCAATATGAGTCCAAAACCTAGTGGCCTCTAGATGCAATGTTCATTAAAGTTATTGGAATAAACAACTAACATACTAACAATTCTTAGAACCTCAGAAAAACCTTTCTTCAAATTTTACTTGTTTGTCCTGTGGGTGGCACCAGAGGTAAGCTCAGGGGTCATTTTCATGAAAGGGATTCATTTGTTTGGAATTACGGATGTGCTTACCAGATTTCCTTCCAAGGCATTTGGTTGAATCCATCAGCTATTTGCTTATCAGGTCTGAATAATTTTATTTCCCTGATTGAATTTATTTAGGAATTTTAAAGCATGAGAAAACTTGGTTTTCACATGTGTGTTTAACAAAATCTGTCTTAGATTACAAACATAAGAAACTATTTAGGTAACGGGACAAAACGTTCAGATTAACATTCTTCATTCTCTGCCATACTTACAATATGATAAGAAATACAGAAAATAGAGTGGGAAAATTAACTTTAGCTAAAAATAAGATTTCTGAAAGAGACTTTGCTTGATGATATAATGTATTATACCGAAATATTTCATGCATATTTATGCATGTTATGTCCTTGGGGCAGAAAGGCACGGATTCATCTGAATGGCCCATTTACCTCAAAGCTTACAGCTGCTAATTTTCTCTTCTCACTCTTGGAAAGAAAGCAGATGAGCTTATTTACCTAAATTTTTAAGTATACGGTTAAACAAATAAACCTGAATATGTAGGTAACAGTCTTCGACAGCTCAGCACAAGTTACTGAAGAATGCTCATAATAGATGGGGGAACAGATAACAGTATTTCAGAAGCGCACTGGCATGGTGAGGAGGTTGCAGGGGCTGCCTGGATGCTCTTTAGCCCATCTCTCTGTCACTCTCTCTGTCCCCACATAAAGGAGCTAGCAGCTCGGCTGACGGTAAATACATTTCTCCACCTCGTTAACTGCGGCGGCTTGTGTTTGGTTAAAGTTCAGTGTTTGTTTTCCAGCATCAGCAGCCTCGCACTGTTTCTCAGCAGCCTGGCGTACCTTGTACTCCTCATGCAACATTCATGGCTGCTCTTCTTCAAAGAACAAACAATGGGGAAAAAGCTGCATAGCCACAATATGACTCAATCTCAGTGTGGGCACTGAGCATCCCCAAATACAGATGTGGAGTGTAAAATAGTTCTCCAGCTCATGTGTGCTGTCGCTGCCGTCACAGCCTTCACATTCATCCTTCCTCTCGTTTCAGCCAAGGTGTGTACTGAGTTATTTTAGTGCCAGCACAAATTTAATTGAAATATTATTTCACAGATTGAAATAGAATTTTATGGTTTGAAACTGAATTTAACTTGTATAGGTTTCAACTTGTGAGTTTTAGTTAGTAGTAAAATTCTCCTTTCAAAGAACTATCTGACCGCAAGGCTTTCTGGGTATGCAGGCCGTGAGGGTAGCTGTGTAGTCTGATTTTGTCATGGCTGTGCCTCACAACTCACTGTTAAGTGTATTAGCACTTTGTATTTTATGTGTTTACATTGGGACTCAGTTCCGCAGGCATACAGTGCCTTACCAGCATTGCTCTATGCAGGGTTTTAGAAATACAGAAAAATAATTGCATCAAAGTGGTTATTTTTAGGCAATTATTTCACAAATTTTATTGAAAAAAAAATGCTCTCCAGAGGTGGTGGTACTCAATAAGAAGTAAGGGCACTCATGTGGACTCACGTCATGTTGACAGCAATTATAACGGACAGAAAGGAAAAATGAAAAGTCAAAAGAAACCCCCAAGAAATAAAGACGACAACGTTTCTAGTCAGTTGTATAAGCATAGTCCATATGATATTAATGTCAAATGACATTTCACTGACAGAAAGAGCTTGGCGTATAGCAGCATATTGTTCCTGACAGATATGTGCTATTGGGGGAAAAAACGAGAGAGAGAGAGAGAGAGAGAGAGAGAAATGTTGTTGTTGGTAGCTTTAACATTTGAGAAACTGAATTTGGACTCAATTTCAAACTCAAAACTATTAAATTAAGATCCATAGGCTGTTTCATTGCTCTGCAGCATCGTAATCTATGCTTCACAACAGCCGTGACAGTGTTCAACGGGCACTCTGTCCTGACACTTCATTGTGTTCTTTATTAGAGATGTTCGGATACCATTTTTTCCCTCCCGATACCGATTCCGATACTTGTGCTGTGGGTATCGGCCGATACCGAGTACCGATCCGATACCAGTATGTTATAAAAAAAAATATCATACTACGCCTGCATGAGACAAAAACCAGAATGAGCTTACTGGCTCAAAAGCGAATGTACATTGACTAGTTACGTAGTCAGGATAAGCTGTTTTGATTTCAGTTAGGAAATTGAGGCCTTAAACATCAAGGATTGTGCCAATTTGGCAGCCAGTGTTTACCTAATGATAAAGATAATAGCTTTATACATAAACTTCACACTATATTATTACTGAAAATGCTTTCAGCGACATATCATCATATATAATTTAATTGAATATATGGAAGAAACTTGAATGTATTGAATGAAAATTTCGAATATGACTGAGATGAAATGTCAGGATGCAAGGCACTGCGCCGTCTTGTCTTTTCGAATACATTATTCCATAAGGATGTTGCAAGAATTATGGACTGAGTGATGATTAACACTCTAGCGAAATGCGGCGCAATATTCTTTCTGTTGCTGACTGTCAACTGTGTGTT
>NW_023339663.1:30220319-30222930 GCF_004916995.1 Morone saxatilis
CACAATGCATAGGAAGCAGCAAAAGGTTTAATGTGGTTAAAGCAGGAAAGTCAGTAAATCAGTCACCGATCTATGAATGAATGTGGGTGACAGTTACAGTATGTGCTGTCCACAACGGCTTTATATGGTATAAAAAGCTTCTCCTTCAGTTCATGAAGTCCCTGCAGCATCTGAAGGCATGAAGGATTTCATTTTATGAAGGAGACTTATGTGACAATTGAGTAAATAGAGTAAGTCAAAACATATTTATTTCAATCTGACAGATGGAGTGATGTTGACACCAATATGTAGGCCTATTTTTGATTTGAATACTTTGAGAAAGTCATGAATAAAGCTTAATTCTTTATCACAGTGCTGTCCTCAGAGGGGAGTATGTTAACTCAATCAACATATTTAAAACAGTGTACGCAAATAATGTGGCCTCCCTTTTCTCCTGTGAAGCCTGAGAAAACAGTTGAGCTAATAAAATCATTTGTCACAAATGCAGAATGCAGGTCAGAAACAGCTCAGACTGCTGGGAGATTATTCCCATCCTTCTTCTAGGACACATGCTGATTCACACTGGATCATATTAATGATGTTTCTTCTTACTCCTGCCATCTAATTGCCCCAACTTTGTGTTTGGCCCAGAAATCACTGATATGAATCGCATTATACTGGAATCACATACATATTTACTATGTAGGACGGCTTAAGCTGAATGTTAAGCTGCACTGCGGAAAACTTTGCCAAAGTAGAATCTCTGCAATGAAGTTACTGTGCTCCTCTGTTTGTTGTCTCCTCCGAGTCGATTCGGATTTTTTTGGCAGTGCAAAGAAAAATGCACTCAAAGCTACTGTCCTCTTTGTGTGAAGGCTAACACACTGTCACACTCATATTGTAATCATCTCTCTCACTTGTCACTTTCTTGTCTCACAGTGTCACATGTAGGTTATTGAGAACTAATGGAGTCCCCATTAAAACCCTGTTTGGCCTTTTTACCCAAGTGACAAAGTGACTTTGGGGTCTCATACGAACACAATTGCATTCCAATACACACTGATGGACTCAAGGGGTGGGGGGCTGCTATGTTTGAACAAATGAAATAAAAGTGCCATCTTGGGTGCCCTTCCAGTGGAGAAAATGTGATGAAGTGCCCTCTAAGGTGCCTTTTCAGTGGACAAAACACCACCAAGTGCCTTCTGTGGTGGTAATCCTCACCCTGACTAAGCTTTTTTACCATAAATGTATCGTGCCAATTTGGTGCACCTTTTTTTTTATTTGCCCCTGCCCTTCAAACATATAACATCCGCCACTGCAAATACATGCATCTAATCTATATGCTAGCAGAGCAGAGACTGCAGGCTGTTTGTGAAGAGTGTATTCAACCCCACAGGGAGTCCATGGGGATAAGAATAACCCTTACCATGGCTAAATGTCACTCTAAGTGTGTGTGTGTGTGTGAGAAATAACTTCATTTGCTGGATGCTTTTAGATGAAAGAGCCAGGGGCCACAGCTGCTTCCCCTATGGTCCTTCAGGAATACACTGGGGTGCCTCTAGCTGCTTTTATTAAACACTCTTCATTCAGCTACACCACCAATACATACGCTCTCACACATGCATTCTGTGTTCAAATGCAGGGAGTTTTATTTTTTAGATTTGTTTCTTTAAATAATATCTGGGAATATAGCTAATTAGTTACTGAGCAGCTGCACAGTGAACAGCATGTAGACATACCTCCAAATGTGACTTAGGTCCAGTTAGATGCTGGTGTGGTCCTTACTCTTCAGTGTAAATAACAACACACTGTCCCATGACCTTTTTTTGGTGTAACACCAGCACATCTTCCAGCTGCTGTCAACCAACACAGACACCAACATGCCCCCTGGCCGCCAAGAGGACCGTGTCTGATATGAAATTTTTTTCTGATCCTTGTAATGATAAAAAACTGCTAACTGCTAACTCAGTCATTTGATCCATTTTTACAAATAAATAAAATAAGTAATTTTCCCAAAAAAGAGCAAAATGTTTATTCTGGACAGTGTAGAGCAAACCACATAAAACAAAACAAAAAAATAAGTTTAATCACAGTGTGATTAGAGAGTTAACTGAATAAATTGAATGTTGAAAAATTGAAGTAAGGAAAATATTTTTCTGGGGTAGAAGGGACTCATGACTACAGTATTTTCAGAATCCTTGCTGCAGCCATCATAACATCAGTCATACAGATGTTTACTCCCATTTACATCATCACTGTCCATTTTTCTCTCATTCTCTGTCTGTTCCAGCCATATTGAAGTGAACTGTTATATTTTATACATATTTTACAGCAGAGGCAGCACAAGGATGTCATGCTTGGGTAGATATTTTGAACATAATGGCTTTTGCAAAGAGGTATGTCTTCGGCACATGTGCACTGTGGGTGTCTTCATGCTTACCTTTTCATTTTGGATCGTGCAAAATGCAAAAAAGTTGGGTGAGGTGGAATATAGATCAGTGGATGCGGTGATGAATAAATACCTTATCTTTCTTACCCTGTCATATCACTGCTGTTCTCTTAGATGCCACTGTGCTATGTCCATTGACAGTGTATAATAAGTGTGCAGAGCTTTCAGGTCTGTGAAGTGAAG
>NW_023339663.1:30222956-30223298 GCF_004916995.1 Morone saxatilis
TCTTTCTAATGGCCAGCAGGGGGATCTGCTGCAAAATGGAGAAATGTTGGTGCAGAAAATTAGAACGTGGGTTTTCTATCTCTGGAAGTGCTGCACTGATTTAGTGATGAATGAATGACGCCTGCTTACACGCAAGTAGACACACTCAATTACATAAGACGAGTCTCACGGCAAAGTGTTTAACAGACTTGCCAATCCACTGACTGTGTCAGTGTCACCTTGACTCCTTGTCGCCTTGATGTGAGTAGTACACACATCTATGATGAACTAGCAGTAGTATAAAGAGTGACAAATAGAAGAAGCTGGGGTGGATGGATGATAAACACAGGACTTTCACCCAGG
>NW_023339663.1:30223405-30224128 GCF_004916995.1 Morone saxatilis
GACGTTGCATATTTATTATTACTATCTTCACCGTGGAATGGGCACTTGTTATATGTGTAATATGACACTGCCACAATGGAGTGGCGTGTGTATTACACACATTGGTGTGATACCGGGTTGTAAGAACATAGAGACACACAAACATTCAAACAATAACACTAGCTATAGTACTACTTGTAGCTATACAGTGACCATGACACTATGTGAGCTCATACATAAAGTAATATTCCACACACATACAGGCACCAAGAGAAAGGGAGAGTCTCCCCACTTTCATCAGCCCAGCAGGGGAGGTGAGCTTAGTGTCGCCCAGTGGGTGCTGAGATCTGTGTGATGGAGATGAATGAGGTGTGTATTGTGAGCAGCAGGAGGAGAAAACAGGCTAAGTTGACTCTGGCTTTGATTCATTCTATGACATGCAATGAGGAAGCCTGTCTGTCTTCTGTGCAGATCTGTCCCCTGACAACTGTCTGTTCTCTGGGTTAGAGCTGTTATACTGCTGGAGCTGCCCAAGGATTTCATAAGCTAGATTCAGGCAGTTTGCTATGTGAAAGTACTCTGTGTTGTCACTGTGAATCACACACTGAGGCTGGAACAATGTGTCTCATTTCTATGTTTTTCACAAGTTAGTTTGATTAACAGATGCAGCGTGAACAATGCCTAATTCTTATGAAAGACTAAATTAAGAATTGAAACATAGGTGAAAAATGTCTGAACACACTT
>NW_023339663.1:30224228-30228768 GCF_004916995.1 Morone saxatilis
TCTATCGCCGATGCCTGGATCCGATGTGATGCCATAAATTAACTGAACTCTTTTGAGTTAAGCGATAGACCCTCAATGTCCAAATAGACTGAGCAAGTAATGAAGTAAATAGGAATCTTGGATATTTGAAACCGTGGTTCCCTGAGCATGAAGACGGTTTTATATGGGTATCTCTCGATCCCATTCCAAGAGACGATCATATCCCTTATCCCATATCTTCTCCCTTTTAATAAATGCTAGGAGATTGTTCTGAGCAGGCGCGTGTAAATACAAAGACAATTGCGTCAAAACTCAATGCAACTCAAACTCTGGAACCTGTAGGCAGATTTGCTTCTTTGACTCAGAAACTAGCAGGAAAAACAAATGCTGTACAAATATTTTTTTCATTCATACAGTTGACAGATGATGACAGACAGACTGGTCACTACAATGTAGCAATTCCCATGCCCATAATGAGATATATTAGAGTTGGATTATTGTTGACCACATGTGTTTTAGGGCAGAGATGCCGACTTCCTCTGATATGTGCTCATTCATGGGACTGATGTCACTACATCCTTCAATTCTTTACTTTGTCAGACAACTTTATGATCATCAAATGAGAGATTTGATGGATGTCTCAGTGCGTTTGAACTTTGATGATTCGAATCATCAGTCGAGCCAGAGTCAACTCGCATTTTAAAGTGGAATCCTTACACTTTTGCTTATTGACTGGCGTCATTGAACAGAGTCAAATAGAGGTTCTCAAATGCCACAAACTAGCAAAACTACTGTGATGGAAGCCGACATCAGTGATAGTTAATGAAGAGCAGCATGAGGAATCAGGCAGGCCGGCAGAGAGAACGCTCCGTGGTGTTGCTGGGATTTTTATAATAATAAGCAGGAACACACCTTTTACTTTCTCTGACTTGGAAATCTGATGCTTTCATATCACAGACCGAAAAAAGACAAGGCAAAAACATGAGGGCGCTAATAACATGAGACTCATGTAGGGGCCTTGTTACCACCGGCAGAGCGGCTGATAGTGGAGTTTAGTGTTGGCGCTGAACAAAAAAAAAAAAACTTAAATAGTTAAATGAGTATATTGACAGCCAAGATGTCATTCGATTAAACGGATCAGATTTGGGCTGTTGGGTACCAAGTCCGAGTCCCCCGTCATGCAGGGTTTGCGGCCTACGTAGAGCTCAGTGCTTTGGTTTGTGGGCTAGCACCAGAAAGCATGGCTGGACTCAATTATATTTTTAGCGATATACCCTATGAAAAGCACACATCATAATATATATATATATATATACCTATATATTCCATTTCTGACCATAAGATACATCTTAACGTCCATTTTGCTTATATAGAAATCAAATCGTCTCAAGATTCTTCTTCGCGCATGATGTGCCTCACAGTGTCTCTCACCAGTCTACGCTCTCGGCCTCCCAGTCTTTTTATTCTTCATTCCTCCAGGCAAGCCCTGGTCCTTTCTGGCTACGCAGCCTCCATCACCTTCAGCCTTAGGCCCCGCTATACAGCATCCCCCAGCTCTCCCTCACTCCCGCCAGCTTACATCGCTCACAATACACCACCTCTGTGTCGATCTAACTACGGCACCAGAGAAAGCCGTGACAGAATGGCACTTCAATTCTCTTCAACATAGTACGCTCTCCTACTGCTCAGGCGCTTGCGGTTGACCTGACAACAAGTTTACAACTCTCACGGCGTTCAACTTTTCATGCGACAAACTATGAACGAATGTAACGCCCGTCACTTCGTGCAGCAGCTGTGTGCGTGTAGTGAGTTATGTGCTGAGAAGTGTGTGTCGGGATATGAAATTTGCTTTGGCTACAATGTTTCCTCTCTGCATTCTATCACCTGTGTATTTCCAGACGTCTGCATAAGGATGGCTGTATCACGAGGCACCGGGCAGTGTGTGTGTGTGTGTGTGTGTTTAGGTGTGTGTAGGTGTGTGTGTGTGTATGTGTGTGCTCCATAGCTGGCAGGTAAAGCAGCTGCAGCTCGGGGCGATGCCATGTTTCTCTTTCAGCAGCTTTATAAGCCGATGCAGGCTCCATTCCAAGACAACCACAAAGGAAAGTGTTAAAACCAGATGTCACAGCTGATCACTCTGATGCTTGTTTGGCGACATTTAACGTCTGTTTTTTGTCAGGGAAGGGTGCATAGAGATTAAACAATGGACCCAGACACATAAACAGACTGGAATTTGGAAAGTGTCAGTGCACATTTGTTCACAGACATGTATGACAGGAACACAGGGTTTTGATCGAACTTTAAAAGACACAAACTCATGGGTGCTTTACAGAAGGACTCCACCCGAAATCTTTAGAGTATCAAACACCCTCCTCCTCAAGAATCAGAAAGGTGATCGGATAAGTTTGTAGGTTGCTATAGAGTCAGCATTTACAATGGAATCCAATAGAGACCCAGAATCAAGACAAAGAAAAGGTTGAATGCCACCTCACAGTTGTATGCTTCCGCGATCATTGTACTTTGCGGCCAACAAATTTGCTTGTGTTCCATTTTTTGTTTTTAAAACATAAAACAACTTGTTATCTGATTTTATTTGATGAGCTTCCAAATGGACATCAGGAAGATGTGTAGATTTTTTTGTTGTGACGCAGAACAGCTTGTGTACAGAGTTTGGTTTTCTCATTTCAAAACAAAAATCTGTTGACCAGTCAAAATGTCCCCTCATTTTACGGGTGGGGGGGGGGCGTATTGAGAAAAACAGAGCAACGCAAACACACCAGCGCACAGGTATAAAAGCTCATAACGGCATAGGTAACTACACTGTAGGCTTAACGCAAATGTACAACTAGAACTGTAGTAGAAGACAGAGGAAAATATGAATCAGCAAATCACTTTCACATATTATCTCAATGCACTTAATATTATAATGCGCACCCTGTATCACAAGGTAATAAGTCAATGGGGAGCTGCAGGGGTATACTGTACAGCCCAGAATCCCTCCAATAGCAGCCAACCAACAGCCAGTCCTTGTCATCAGTACAGTTACAGTGCCAGTCTGACTATAAAGCTAGTTGTTTTCACTTTTACTTTTACTCTTTCTTGGTGTATAAATGTTTTTAATCAGTGAGTCAAAACTGCATTGAAATGTACGCTGTCACATCCAGACTAAAGCTACTACTGCCAGTTCAGTCATTTCTGCTGCTGCTCATCTTTAACATAATCATCCAGAATGAAATTACACTCAGGTTTATTGCCAAGAGGCTTTTCACATACGAGGAATTTTCCTTCGTACATTGGTGCATAATCATACACATAGAACAAGAAAACATAAATAAAGGTGAAAACAAGTGCCGTAAGTCCTTGTACAAGTACTGTTTCTAAAGTAGCCCACAAAATAAGGAAGGAAACTGCTCTCTACCCAGCACTGTAGAACACACTGCCCAGTTACCTTACATATGCAAGCTGTCCTGTCATTTTTAAAAGCCAATTGAAGACCTACTTATTCAGGCAGGCTTTTAGTTAAAGTATTACATTTGATCTATTTTTCTTCTGTCATTTGTATTTGATTTTTTACTCTATTTTGTGAGATGTATATGTATTCTCATGGACCATGGAACGCATTTCAAATTGGTTGGGCCATCAGCACCGCTGTATCACGGAGAAAGGCCGCACCAGCCAATACATTTTTAGATGGCAGAATGTATTACTTTCTCATAGGCTGTGGTCACGGGTGTGATATTTATGGCTACCATAAACTGTACAATTAAAAAAGCAGCTACTGAAGATTTTTAATTAGTTATTGGTTCGGCGGTCCTTATGTATTCTATCTAAAGTGTTTGTGTTAATGCCATTGTTCATGTATTGTGTTTTTAATGCCACACTGTAAAGCACTTTGAGCTGCATTCCATATATGAAAGGTACTATAAATGTTGTTGCGGTTGTTGGTTGTTTGTTCTTGTGCATAAATAAAAAATAGAAAAGTCTGAATATTATATGAAATATATGTACAATATGACTTATTATATAATGGGTTTTTTTTAATGGAAGCTGTACAGTTTGTGTAGGAAATGTGCCAAAGATCGCAGTATTAAGTATAAAGAAGATTTGCAATGTGCCATTACCCATGTTTGATCTTCCACAGGGATCTTGACTGGGATACAGTATTTGGGCTGACTGACTTCTGGGCTCATCTCCTGTAGGTGGCAATGTATTAGCTTAAGCACAATGTGAATCCAGCCCCTGCTACAGTAGCAGAGCAGCTATGCCTCACACACTGGTACAATCGTGCTGTTCACTCACAGGCCTCTCAGTCCACACACTACCTGCTTTGTGAATACTTTACTTCTGTGGGACTCTATGACTAGGAAATGACACGTGTGTGCTTCTGTACGTGTCAAGTTACTAATTTCAGCCATTAGAGCAACTTTTTTTCCAGGATTAGGAAAAAGCATATAATGCTTCATTAATGGCACTGAAATACCAACATAAAGGATAGAGTTGTTCCGATTCCGATACCAGGATCGGAAATTGCTCCGAATACTGCCGAAAATGCTGGCATCGG
>NW_023339663.1:30228868-30236911 GCF_004916995.1 Morone saxatilis
GTAATTTCACTGTAATTTACAATTTGACTCAGATAAATCAGATTACCGCTGGTGTCCAGGGTCACTGTAGCGGACTGGTTTTTGCTTGCGTGAGCTGCAGAAACAACGGGAGATGGGCAGACAAGTCGCGGGCCTGATGCATTCTGGGAAACACCAAATTGATTATCTAATCATGTAATGTATGTGAACAGGACTTGGAGGACTGGGAGGGTGCCTAATGCACGTCGTTACCTGGATTCTTCCGTTGTGCCAAAAAAGGAGCTTGGTTTAATCTGCGACTAAAATGGTTTTCTGGTTCCGATTGCCTGCGTACTGCTCTTGCGACGAGCGTTCTTGGACGTGGGTTGTGCTGCAAGACAACCTTGGTGCCAGGTGGGCAGGGCCTCGTCTAAAGGAGGCAGGAGAGTGACATCAGCCCTTTCCAGTTTGTACCTTGATGATTCGGACCGGATAAATCCTCAAGGAGAAACTCGCACTGAACAGGAAAGAGCACCAGATTAGAACCGGGCATCAGGCAACAAATTGAAACCCAGACTGGCAACCAGCAATCCAAACTAGATAAAAGCCAATATGAAGGTCTTCTGTTTCCTCACTGCAAAGAACAAGTAAATGTCGGCTTTGTTTAGGGACGTCAAACGTTTGACAAGTAACAGGTGGGAGCTCTGTAATTAGCTGGGTTTTTTTGCTGAGTTCACGGCTACATGATTTTAGGAAGAAATAGTTCTCGAATATAAAAAGAAATATTTATCAGGATCAACTCTATCACAACGAGCTGGCTAATCAGAGCCAGTCTCTCTCCACACCAGAAGGAGAACTCGGTACTATGGTAACGACAGGGGTCACAAGATAACAGGACGTTAGGATGAAAAGGCGTTATGAGTTCATCCTGATCCACCAACCAGGCTCTATTTCACTGGAGAAAAGCCGTTTGCATTCCCCACTTAAAAGGGAGTATCGTTTATGGATTATTGATCAGGAACTACAACTCGTATCTTTATGGATACTTGATCAGTATTTTCTTTTGTTTTTCAATTCAATTTTATTTCTACACCCTGCCAACTTCATAACATAGCAGCAGTTTTTTATCTCCAGGACACTTTTCAAATAGGAGAGCGTTTAGACTGAACTCCTTATAACATTATTTACAGAAACCCCCAACAGGTACCATCATATAGTATACACCTCTGTATCTTTGATGGATGGATATTGCATCAGCAATTTACACTGTATCTTTATGGGATGATATTGAATCAGGTGATACACTGGTATCTTTGATGGGAGTGGATATTGATCAGTATACACTATCTTTTTGCATGGTCATGATATTGATCAGCAATAGCACTTTTTATCTTTATGGAATAGGTTGATCCAGTTATACACTGTATTGCTTTCGATTGGATGATATTGATCTTAGTATACACGTGATCGTTTGATGGTTGATTATTGATCCAGTATAATTTCGAATTCAATTCAATGTTTAATTGTATAGCGCCAACTCAATAACAAAGAGTTATCTCCAGGACACTTTTCAAGATAGAGCACGTCTATTACCAAACTCCTGTTTCAACCATTTACAGAGACCCAACAGTACCACTGTATCTTTGCTGGATGATTATTGATCCTGTATTGACAGTCCAGACCGGTTGGGGGGTGGACATATGGGATGCGCCTTTAGGCTCGTGTTTCTTAGGAGTTACGGTGTTGTTACGGACACGTTATTGAAGTTGTTAATTAAATGTCTAGTATTTCTTAAAGGGGGGAGTTTGGTGCAGGGAGCCCTTTTAGGTTGGGATTCAAACTGCGTACATATGGATCATTGGTTAACATTAGTCTCCACTACAGGAAACACTAGCCTAACTGCTAAAGGCTGATAAGCGTTGTCTGACGGTATTAGTTTGATTAATGCTTTAATAATGGGAGTATTGATTACTGACGCTGGCTGATCAGGATAATTATCAGCTAATTGTACGCAGTTTCTTACAGCAGTGTGCTGTAAGTGGTTGTCATTGTGTGCCTGTATTTAAACTTCTTCTCCTAATTAAATATGATGGTCTTGTTATTAATGGTGTGATTAACAAGTCCTGATGAAATGTAGTTTAGAGAGCAGAGAGAGATTATTCATTCAGTTTTTTTTATGTCTACAGGATTCTTTTATCTTTGACCTTTTATTAAAGAAGATAGTTTCTAATACAGTTCATCTTTTTTTGTGTCCGTCACAAACTAAGGGACATGAGACTGTTAATAACTTCATACATTTTATTTTTACCCATGATAATAAGCAGTCAAATTTTAGATGATTTTATTATCTTGTATAGACGTTGTACTGTGTTTCTCTTTATTTATATACACATCTATCTGTTCAGCTACCTGTCTGTATATAAAAGTTCTTTCTACCCAGATTTGTTTTGAGCTTTAGTTGTTTTTCTACCTTCCTGTTAGTTGCTCTATGTAAGACTGAACAGAGTGAACATAATTGAACCACAGTCCTGTTTTCTGCTCTGATAATCTCCACTCTGTTTCTTCAGCACAGATGACCTTAAAAACACTGCAGCTCATTATTAATTCACAGCTGACCGAGTTTCAGACACCAGGGTGAAAACACACTCTGTCTGTTTACACTTTCACTTTTCTAAATGTATTTTTTAAAGCCGTCAACCTGATGGAGCAGAAAACAGAGAAAGTTTGGGTTGCTTCCACACTGACAGAACAGACAGAATGTAAATATTTTCCTAGTAGTGAAAATACAAGTAATATTATCTATTATTATATTTAACTGTTGCATTAATGTGTTTGTTCACTTATAATTAACACAAACACACATGAGATTAAAATCTGGATAAAGTTTGATCATCAGCACTGGTAGCAACAGCTGTTTAAGTTATCTCCTCAGAGTGAGTCAATAACTAGATGATCAATAACTGATACTTTGTAACTAAATCCGCTCTAAAAATCAGTTGCACTTGGGACATAACTGAACTCGTTTTGACGAACTCCCTATAGCATTACCCAATAGTTCCCACCATGAGCAAGACCTTGGCAACTCTCCTGTGGAACCAGCTTCCAGTTGTGGTTCTGGAGGCAGACACCCTCTCCACATTTAAGAGTAGGCTTAAGATGTTCCTTTTTGATAAAGCTTATAGTTAGGGCTGGCTCAGGTGAGTCCTGAACCATCCCTTAGTTATGCTGCTATAGGCCTAGACTATCGGGATTTCCCATGATGCACTGAGCTCCTCTCTCCCTCCCTCTCTCTCTCTTTCTGCACTCATTCATGTCCCATTAATGCATATTACTAACTTCATAGGGTATGTAGGGTATAATATGTGGTTAAGACAGACACTGTCTGGCCGTGCCCTGTTGGACAAGTTGATAGTGTTGCAGGCCACACTTCAAATAACACAATCAGCAGGTCAGTGGAAGTGCAATCATTTTTCTGGTGGCAGGAAAGCAGGAAAAATGCTCAATGTATGGATTGTCAGCATTTGTAGGCTGAATAACAGGGGCCACTTGTGATTCTTTATCAAAGCCAATTCTTGTTGCCCCGACAGTGTAATTTCCTGCTATAAACAGCAGCCCTGCTTGCCAAAAGGGATGATAAATTGGTTACTTCGGTTCAAAGCTTCCAGTTTTTCTACAGCTTTTATTTGAAAACCGTAATTCCCCATATACCTGGTATTAGCATGTGATGGGTATCTGGATTTCTTTTCTCGATAAAGAAAATCACGTTGATGAAGGTGTTAATGCACGCACTAGTGCTGGGCGATAGGACCAAACATTTTATGGTATTCCCTTTATTGGATTCTGGCCGTTTGACGGCATATTCCGGTATTTATTTATTTTTTTAATTTTTGGCATGACTGGACCATTTATATAGATTTTTAGTGGCTTATTCTGCTCTCTGGAGTACATCGGAGAGAGAGTGATTTGGGATAAAATAAGAACATAACATAATGTGAGTTAAAAAGAAGTTTACTTCCACTTTACAGTGGTGTCCTTGGTTGAATTGCTATGTTTGTTTGACCCATCCATCTACTCCACCTCCTCCATATGAGGACTTTCTCACTCTTTATACTGTGTCAAAAGCCTTAAGTCAGACGGGTGCATCCAGAAATTACGCCAGATGGGTACCTACAGCGTCAGTTGAAGCGTAAAGTGTCAGTTGGTGGATTACCTTCTTAGTTTAAGTAATGTTAGCCTATAGTTTTGCAAGTAGGGCTGCAGCTTAAGATTCTATTTATTGATCTACTGATTTTTTCTACATTAAATAATTGTTTATCGTCTATAAAATGTCATAAAACAGTGAATAAAGCCTCTTCCAGCTTCAAATGTCTTGTTTTGTTTTACCAAAACCCTTACAGATTCAGTTTACCATCACATAAGACAAATACAAGCTGCAAATCCTCACATTTGAGAAGCTAAAACCAGCAAATTTTAAGCAGTTTTGCTTGAAACATTATTGTGACGTCGGATGAATTATAGGAATGCAACAATATATCGCAAGACCAATGTGTGACGAAAATCTCAGTTTGTTAAAAAAAAGTGAGAAAATCGTATGAATTGTATCAAACCGTGAGTTGAATTCTTTTGTTACTATCAAAATTGTTTGTTGTTTTCGAAAGCTTGAGCAAGGATAGAAAGAAAGAAAGAAAGGAAGAAAGAAAGCCAACCGATGACTTGTTGCTGTCTGCCATGTGACCTTTTTACTTTGCATGTCGTCGCGATCTGATCTTGCTTTGCTTCTCTTGACATGAGATGCACCATGTTTGTTTGCAAGTCTACCAGCTATGCCTACCTAATTTGTGTATTAAGATCCAATCACAACACAGGCAAAATCAAGATGCAAAGGTCTAGATGTAAATGCAAAGGTCCATGATATCCAGATACCTTAATTTGGTGAGAATGGGGTCTAATTGTGTTCAAACACAACATATGTAGGACTGAACAGAAAAGGTTGGGTACGGTTGGGGTTGTTTATTTCTGATTAATACAACCTAATTAGTTTCTGCTAAATACTACGTTAACCCCTCAAAATGATGTAACATTAAGAAAGTTTCTGTTCAAAACCTTGTAGCTGCAGACAGCAATATAGTTGCAATCAGAGTAATTCAGAATAAACCAAGGTGCTCGCAGTGTAAAGATCGCCTCACCACACTGTGTGTGCATGTGTGTGTGTGTGAGTGAGTTATCTTTGGAGCAGCCATAGCCCTGACCAGCCTATCATCTGCCTCTAGCAAAGCAGCCCTAGATACTGATTCATATAAAAAAAAACAGATCCAGTTAGCACAGGAAAACAAGTCAAATTGTATTCTGTGTGTCAGCTTTCACAGGAAGGAGAGGGAGTTGACTCAGAGCTGGCTCACTTGTATCTCTCTCTGCTCACTTTATTGTTTCTTAAGGTATGATTGAGCCAAGGTTACATAAATGTAACGTCAAAACATGGTGTGTGACCAGCTGTGTTGAAACGCTCAAAAATGTGGAGATGTCAGGCTTTTACAGCTCTGACGCCAGTTCTTTCCCATTGTCTGACCGAGGCCTGAGCCACAAATAGAGAATGTGACGCAGGTAGAAGACATGACAGCAGGGCAGCCAGCAACAGCCTCATTTGAGGCTATATTTCTGTCTTTTTCTCTTCCTAGTTGTGACTTATCCATGGCAGCTTTCTCTATCCTTCTCCCTTTGTATGTTTCATATTCTCTGCACTATTCCATCCTGGCTTTGGCTCTTTTAACACTTTCTCCTGTTTAGAAGAACTGAGGCAAAAAGTGCCTAAACTTGTGTTTTATCACATAGCGTTTTCACAGTAGAAGAAATACATGAGAATCAGGGGGAAAAGTCCAGTCATAATGTTTTACCTGCATTGGAGAGGGGTGAGACACTCTGTGACTAATAGTTCTGTCATTTCCTTTAGGTCTTGCCTCAGATGTAAATCTGCAGCTATGCTGCCATTGACTCAGGCTCATTCCAAGGGAGGCATTTGCGTCCATGCCATTAATGTGTAATTTAGCTAAAAACATTAAGCAAAACAAAATTGTAGTAATCAATACAATAAGTAAGTAATACTTGCAATGGAATAAACACATGCATTATCGCCTCCATCTCAGCTATGGAAGTAATTGGCCTGAGTTTAGCGATGTTCCTCAGGTAGTATAAACATGAGTGAACCAAACAAGTTACATGCTGGTCAAAACTCAAAGCACAAATGCCTAGGTTATGGAGGGTAGGTTTAACAGAAGAGGATAAAGAGACAAAACTTAGACTAAATTCTAAGTTTTGAAACATTCTGCGGCTTAAATGATGTGTATAATTGAATATCGTTGCATAACAATGCTTTAAAAATATGTGTTATCTTTTGAAGAGGAAGCAAGTGCAATGCAAACAGCTTGGGGCCCAGGACTGAACCTTGGGGAACACCACAGAAAAGGCATACTGATAAATTGTAATCCAGAAGATCAGAGGGTCTAACAGCTTGGAGTCACAGCATGAGTGAAGTGGAAACTGGACTCCAGTTTATTTTCATTGGTGTATTCAACAACAAAGTAGATTTACTACTGTGTTGTCTATGCTAACAGCAGCAGTCAATTGTGCCCTGTACTCTTTTAATTATGTTCACGTGAAGTTACTGAAAAATTGGGTTCTTGGGTGTTATTTATTTTTATTAATGTGTTCGCTTGGACTGTTCCTACTGTAAGTTTCACATTAATCTTGTTATTGAGATTTATTTTCCTGAATTTGACTGCATGCTAACCTGAAAGCATGTGAGATTTTACCAGAAAAAGCAACAGGAGAGACTCATCAGTTTAGTTATTCAGTTATTTGGTTGCCATCTTTGTCTAATATAGGTAAAACATTATGTCAGTATTGTATTTATATATTCCCTCCTTCTTTTAAATTGTTTACGCCAGCCTTGATAGCAGCACCATGGGAACCTAATTTTTAAGGACCAGTGTATAGGCATCTAATGGCATCTAGCGGTGAAGGTGCAGATTAAAACCATAGCGCTTGCCTTCCAAGCTTGTAGGAGAAATTACGTAGCTCATGAAAAACAAGAGCAAAAGTCCCTATCTAGAGTGATTGGTCATTCTAAAGTAACAAATAAGACAACAGTTCTTATATTCAGGTGATTATACACTAATGAAAACATACCTATGAATGTTTTATTCAATTTGTGCCACTAGATAAATGTTACAAACTGGACCTTTTTAAAACACCTTTTGTGCGCATGACTTCTGCTGTAACTACAAGGAAGGCAGAACATTTACAAACCCCTGTGGAGAAAATCCTGCTGGAAGTTAATTAACTCTCTTGCTGAAAGTGAAAAGTTTAAAGTGGACTAAATCTCTGTAGCTCACCTAGACTGACATTTTGACCAATTAAATCCATCACATCTTGGTAGTGAACATATTGTTGAAGCCCTTCAGACTATGACAAATAATAGATACACTGACTACAAAGTAGCACAGACAAAGAGCCTTTATGATTCCTAAAATATCGTTTACTTATCAATAACTGCTAATAAAATATGACGAGGCTGTGTGCCGGGAGGTTTGCCTGGCATGAGTGGATGTGTCCACAGCCGGGCTGAGACAGACAGGCTATTGAGTGAATGTGCTGGAACTGGCTTTCTAATGGCAGTTAAAAGGGAAACTGTGGTTGTGGCCTAATGGCTCTTAGCTCCAATGCTTATTTCTGAGGTGACATGCTAGAGACGAAATACCCTGCAGCCACACTGTGGTCTGTGGTGTGAATGTGTGTGTGTGTGTGTTTCGCTTGCTTGCCGCGGGTTGCTCATAAATGCTGCTCCTTGGTTGGCATATTGATTTATGATGATGAGATTATAACTCTGCATATACTTGAGTGCCAATCCAACCGGTCTGTTGGATTCTGGAGTACTTGTACTGTATGTCTGCATGTATATATTTTTGTTCATGTTCCTGTGAGCTCAGGAAAACTGCACAATGGCTGTGTGATGTATGTTTTAATATCCTTTGGGGTCTCTGTAAGGATGGAAACCCCAGAGAAATGGTGAGTTGTGGAGTATTTTTTAGG
>NW_023339663.1:30236923-30237518 GCF_004916995.1 Morone saxatilis
ATCCTTACAGACGTAACTTAAACTCTCCAGACTGTGTAAGGAAAAGATCAGTCATAATGATACATATATTGGGTATACATTTTTCAAATGAGAATGAAACTATTTTTACTTATTTGTCCACATTGCTAACAACCATCAGCAATTTAAGCTGTCCTTTCATGTTATAATATTCATGATGATGCACCGGACCACTAAATGCCACCATGCCACCTGCCTCACCATGACAGTTGGCTCCTATTCAGTATAGGACAAGGTAAACCTTCTCCATTAATTTCTTGCAAATATAGATCCAGCTTTACTTTTTGTGAAGGTTATTTCAGCTCATGTAATGGAAGCTCTTGAGCACTCCTGTGTTCATCCTGCATTATAGAAAAGAGGAGGTCTAGCTAACTTGAGCTGTCTGTCTTTCATGGGTGATAGCAAACGACTAGTAGAACTTACAGCAAACTAATGCATTCCAAACGATATATTTCCTAAGAGCAAGGTGAACGGGCTCCTCTGATCACTGCCTGCTAGGCTGTAAGAAATTAAGGGATATAACAAACTACTTTTAGGGCGTTTTCACACCTACCCAACGTTCGTGTTTAATTACATT
>NW_023339663.1:30237618-30240745 GCF_004916995.1 Morone saxatilis
CCGCAGCATGCCCCGAGTTGCGTGGAGTGCGAGGGCCCGCCCAACGCTGCTTGCAGCTTTAATTATTATTATTATTATTATTATTATTATTATTATTATTATTATTATTATTATTATCTATAATATAATATTATTATTATTCTACAACACAAGGTTGTAGAATGAAATTAATGTTTGCAGGTCCTTAATGCAACATACATAGAAAAAAGGATAATTAAATTAATAAAATAACTAAATATTTATATGCACATGTACCCCAGGAAATAATTCTGCAGTGCATCTCTTTAAATTGGTTGAATGTAAACCGCAGCAAAAATATACACTGTAAATCCTAACAACATATCTTAATTAAAGAAGTAAGCTAACATAACTTAATCCAAAGAATAAGGTTAAATTAGAGGTAGGTTTTGAGTTCAAAAATTAATTGTTGAAGTAATGACTCAGTTGTTTTGAGTGCACTTGGTATTTTAAGTATTGGTGATATAATTCCAGTTTGTTTCACTGAAAAGTTTTCTTTAAGTTAAGTTGTTTTTTATCATACGATAGCTGTTCTGACAGGTAAATATAATAATTTGTGTAAAAAAACTTTATTCAGACAAATTCTGTTAACACATTTTAAATAACTTGAGAAATGCTGCATATGAGTGATATATACTAACTAGTTTTGAGTACAATTAACCTTATTTACCTTACCTTAAATGAGTTACTTGTACTCAAATCAAATACTTTTTCCATGCTCAAATTGTTAAATTTGATCTTTTTAAGGCAATTGGTTTGGACAGTTTAAGGTGAACTAACTCATCAGGTTTTACAGTGTAGTGAAAATAATATTCTTCACAGAAACAGTGTCCATCCATTTGACTGTGTTCAATGCATGATTTTCGGGGCTGCCGCTGCCACACCATGCCCCCCTCTATATGCGCCACTCGCAGTGGCCATGTCAGTATAGCACATTTGAATTTTAGAGCGAGGGAGAGAGAACCAAAGAGTGAAGAGGTGAAAGTGTGCCAGTGCTCAGACGCTCCTCAGGGAAACACATACCAGTGGCACTTCTGCTGTGTCTGTCTCTAAGTGGCTCTAAAAGCCTGCAGGAGACACCACTCCCACTAATATTAATGGTAGATCATCTCTCTGGACACACACACACTCTCTCTCTGTCTGGGGAGCCCTCTAAATGCCAGATGCCAATTATTCCTATCCAGTCTCCATGTGCAACACACTGTGAGTCACTGTTAGCCTAATAATGAGTCTTCCTTTCTGCCTTTGGATAATGCTGATCATCTAAAAATCAAGCATTAGACGTATGCGCTTGCTGACTGTTGTGTATAAATGAAAATCAGTTGAAAATATTCAAACGGAGCAGAATGTGAGTCAGCAAAGGGTTCCATCATATCCCAGCTCCTGTGAGTTGAGAGGGCGGAGAGAAAGGGATCCCGGCCTGGGGAGATGATTTCACAGCCTCTATTTAGAAAACACCAATGAGGCCCAGGTTGTAGCTCACTGAACTAACCTGGGAATGACTGACATCAGATTTATTACCCCTGATACAGTGCCAAAGGGTCAAAGTGTCCAAGTGTGATTTGAATGTAATATTATTATTCCTCTGGACTTGGATGCTGATTCATTGAAACTGTGTGTGTGTGTGTGTGTGTTGTCAGTGTTCAGAGAGCCAGCCCCAGAGTGCAGTGTTCCTGCCAGAGTTCGCCCTCTCCCCTCAGGGCAGCTTCATGGAGGATGCCACAGAAGATCAGTTCCTGACCTACAGATACGACGACCAGGTCAGTCACACACTCTTTACCGCTGCTGGGTTTGCAATAGCTGAGGCTGATATTTTCAGCTGAAATGACATCAGTTACTGTTAGTTGCTCCTGTGTTATTTCTTTATCTCACGGTTTCAGACATGTTTCAAAGTTGGTTGATACGATGTAAGATGTTACCTGGGCTTCCCCATCCCAGTCCTGAATTGTGAAATTGACTCTACAATATTACAGTACAAAACATATTTTTCACTTGGTGGTCTACAGGTAACAAAGTATACAATCTTGTGATTGACAAATCATTCTCAGTGAGTCTCAGTGAGTCAGGATTCTGTTACTGCACTGCCTATTTCTCTCCTCAAATATTTCCAGAAAGAGATCTTAGTGTACTGTTTACCTGGGATATGAGAAAGTTTGTCAGAAGCTGGACAGCAGTATTTCCTACTTGGAAACAGCATGAAAGTCAGATCTCTGCATCTTGTGAGATTTTCGATGTATGTAAAGATAACCCAACTGTCCCAGTATAGTGTGTACACATGCACATAGAAATACTGCACACACAGGTTGAGCCCGGTGTAGTGTTTAGTGTTAGTGTGAGCAGCAGTTGGTGTTGCCTCAGTGCAGCAGAGTGGATTAGAAGCCACAGGTTGAGGAACAGGTTGGCTCTCTGATCTTCATCTTGCTCACTACAGCTACAGCTGTACGTGCTACCTGATGCCCGCTCTATTTATTACTCCTTGGCAGTGCGCAGCAGGTAGCAGATATGAAGTGTCAGCAGTGCCGCTTCCTGTGTTTTTCCCAACACGGTGGATAAAAATGCTCTCTCACATGTTCTCTGCCTGTCCTACATTGCGCTCCATTTACACACAGCAGCAGCTAGAAGATCAGCCGGGTTGTTGAAAAAAGCAAAAGAAGAATACAGTTTAATTTCAATGTGATACATTCCAACAGGATCTTAGGTGTTCGTGTGATTCATTCATTCAGTTACTGACATATAGAATGAGACAGGAAATGCCTGCTCCCTTTTATGGACACTTTTACAATGGTTGGTCTGAACAGATGGGACATTTTGGATCTATAGATTGGGCTGAAAAGGTGTCTCTCAATGTGATGCTGTGAGATTGTGTGCTAGATTAATAGTTGTTTTCCTTCTGTTGTAACAGGTGAAGCAATCCTTCAACATGTAGATAACAGGAGGCTTTTTATATCACCCACATATGTATATGTATATGTATATTAGAGATGTTCCGATATCATTTTTTCCCTCCCGATACCAATTCCGATACTTGTGCTGTGGGTATCGGCCGATACCGAGTACCGATCCGATACCAGTATGTTATAAAAAAAAATATCATGCTACGCCTGTATGA
>NW_023339663.1:30240770-30246477 GCF_004916995.1 Morone saxatilis
CATCGCACATCCACTTGATGTACCTTGGGCCCAAATACTCATGCAGACATGGAAGCAGCCTGTTAAACTGTTTTAAAATACGCACCATCACTCCACTTGATAGCAGTAAAGAGGCCCTTAGAAGACTCAGTTAATTACAGAATAGAATTTCATCTCAATCAATATCTGAATGAAATTAGCCTATAATGAGACGGAGTGCTTCATGCACTTGGCTCTGCTCACGAGTAGTGGCTCAAAATTATCACACATACACAGAACATAATGCTCATCCTAAAACGCCTATTATATGATGACAGCTGCGTAAAAGCAAAGAGGCGGACTCTAGGCTAAGCAACAAGCCCGAAAATCAACATAAGGAATCCATGAGCACTAGTTAGGAACGGGCCAAAGAGGACTGCCAGAGAGGCTCATCCAATGTAGAATCATCTCCGAATACAAGGTATTTCTGTGTTACATTTTTAGGGATCATTTGTTTAGATGATGTAGTATTGTAGATACAGCTGTATGAGGGTTTCTAAAAATACAAATAGTAACAACATTCCTCACACAAGTTATTAAAGAAAAGCTATCTTAACCTGATTTATGTGGATGTGTGATACCAATAAGCCGTGTATTTATAACCGCATACCAATTGCGCAGAATGGATCACTATTACTGCTCTCTGAACCAGATTTTTTTTTTTTTTAAGAATTTATGTTCTGTTTCTTTTTTTTTTTTTTAATATTGTAATTGAATCAAAAGACAAGAAGGGAAAAAATCTCCATATGTTGATAAGCACGAAGTTTAGTACAGAGAATGGAGAAACTTGGCTTAGCAATTGTGTCTGTAGTGGTAGACTCGTGTGTGTGAGTAGACGGATACAGAAAATAAACGGTTTGAGGCATAAGCAGACATGACAGAAGGGGCTATTAATTTTTCAGTGTTACTTGCATGAAATAGGTATGGAATGAAAGTTGTCTTACAGAGTAATTTGCAATTATTTGACACGAAGAGTATTCTATATCAAATCGAGTGGTAGTAAGAAGTAGAAAATAAATAATACCGCAAATCCATGCGTCATCTAGTCAAGTACTATCAAAGGAGACAGAGAAACAATCACACACAGATGAATAGCAGAATATCATGAGACCATAATACATACTTACAGGTTGGCCAGACATCTCATCTACTACTAAGAACATATTATTTAAAATAACAAGCTCCCACCCATAAATTTTTGCCCCCTTATCCATATAATATTGACCTAGCTCTGTGCATGAATGTTTGTGGGATAACATACAATTTGTAATTGTATAAGAAGTGTCCATATGTGTAGAGAAATATGACGGCAGTCTAGTATCTTAAGAATACAAGAATAAATAGGCTGCTGGCTGACAAACGATATATATCTTCACATTTTTCGATATATGTTTTAAAAACAAGTTCTAAGCCTCTTTATATATCATTAAGGCTGAACATGTATTGATCCATTGTCCCAACCTAATGCTATGACCAAAGTGAATGTGAACGCTATCATGAGATGTCAACCCACAAAGACCAACTATAGCACTAAATGTGGATTAAATCCGCGCTGAAAATAGTGCCCCAGTAAAATGATATCTGTTTCCGTCCTGTTTTTGTAAAATGGAACCAAATATGTCTTGACTGATTTATTTTAACCCGATCTACATGTTCAGTAAAGGAAAACGCAAATGGGCTTGGGGGGCAAAAAGAAGCCACGAGACAAGGGTAGGGAAGTCAGACAGCAATTAGTGAGGTCTTTTTTCACAACAGACAAAAGAAAACACCTTTAAGGTCCAGAGGAAGTTTCTAAACAAACACAGTACATCAAAAGGATATAATTATGTGGATGTACATATCAGACAACAGGAAGGATCGAGCCGCAGCAGGCAAAACCTCTGGAAGCTTTTTTTATAAGTTTGTTTATAACTGTTTTAATTTAAAAAATAGGAATGGCTTGAATATTGCTGTATTGTATTCATGTTTAGCAAAGGGTTTGGAACCTGAGCCAGAACCTTACGACAAATGATAATCATACATCATCAACCATCAGTCATGGCTCCTACAAACACAAAATATGTAGGGGCCTGTAAATATATTAGTCCATTACAACTAAATTGGGGACTTAATTTTGAGTCAGTTTAAATATCTCGCTGTTTGATCAGAAGTTCTTTTTTTTCCAATCCAATCCAATCCAACTTTATTTGTTTAAGCGACTTTAAAACAACCAAGGAGAATTTGACCAAAAGTGCTTGGACAGGGAGAAATAACCCATAAAGAGCATTCACTAAATTTTCAAAAGATAGAACTAAGCAAGCAGCACTTCACATGAGGGTGCAAAATTAATATTAAAATACAAGGACAATTAAAATGGAAAATACGGAATAACAACTATGGAGTAAAAATTAATAGCCATCGCAATCAAAAGCATATCAAAATACAGAATGTAAATCAAGGCTAAATTAAAGTCACATCTCTAGGTTGTCTCAAAGGCCACAGGAGGGAAGTTGATGTAAGTGTTAATTTTAGTCTTTTTCAGTTTGTCGTCACAGATCATTTCACAATCATTGTGTTACTATAATACTAGTTCAAGTTAGATGACCATAACATTTTCACTAACTTTTATTAATTTTATTAACTAACATAATACAATTTTGTGGAACCTGTGGACCTGTGGAGCTGTGTTTTAATTTTTTGTGTCTCTGACAGCTGTTCGTTCTCATACATAGCTCTAATTCAGTTCAGTATGAACTGTATGAGCGGGTCGACACTGAAAATACAAAGTCATGTCTGAAAGGGGCATGATTTGTCATCCCAATAGAGGACTATGTCCATACTAGGCCACACACATACAGACAGAAAGTCAGGTTGTCCTGCTGTGAAGTCACTGGGTCGTAGCCGTGCAGCGTGGCATAGAGCAGTTCCCCTAATTGAGTTTACACACCAGTGGAAGGACAGTGTCAGGACAGCCTTCAACGCGCCAGCACCCTGCAGCAGCTGGTTCACACTGGATCACTGGCTTACTTCAGAGGAGCCAATACCAGGATAATAATACAAGGAGGGCAACCCCCATCCCTGGGGACAATATGCTGTACCGGTGGAGGCAGCTGTTACATGGTGTGGGAGTGATTACTTATTAGAGCCATTAATGAAACTCCTGTGCAGCGGGTCAGAAATCAAAGTTTGTTCACATCAGGAAGGATGGAGGATATGGTTTGTTCAGTGCCAGTGGCTGACCACAAATACTTTAGCAGGAGTTCTGAAACATTTTCAGGGTCAGGTAAAATATTTATGCAATAGACTATCGATATGAAGGCTGAAAATGATTCAGTCCATCCTTGCTCGAAATTGCCTCGCTGATATTTTTTTGCTGCTTTAAGTTACCTTGATCTTTCTTCATATAAAGCAGCCTTGCGCGACACAGCGGGAGGCTCAGTAGCTGATTGGAGAATGATGGATTTTACATCAGGTTTATTTAAGGTGCATTCAGAGCCTAAACACAACTCTCCTTCCCTCCATCCTCTCTGTCCGATTTTTATACTGTGTAACACCATATTCAAGTGGGAATCAGGGGACTGCTATCCTGCCCATTTATGTTCACTTCATTCAGTCAAGTCTGATTTTTTTTTTCCTGACCCACAGGTTCTCAAGCTATGGTACGTGTACCATGAATTTGAAATGAAAAAAATGTATTTACATTATCTGTAATATTTTATGTAAATATCAGCCTGCTGTATTGAAAACACATAGCACCGTGCATCCAGGATTAGTTAGGAGCTAAAATCTGATGGTAAGATAGTCAGCGCAGGTCAAATGAACGATTCAGAAACACTGCAATCGTGGCTCCAAATGGGACCTATTAGCAATAGAAGTGTAGACCAGCAGGACCCCTTTTCCACCAAATTAGTTCTGGTTCTTGAACCAGGTCCATTCAGGATTGTAACCGTCTGAATAGGATGAGGCTATACTACTGTAATATAGGCTAATATTTTCTGAGGTGGTAAAACGTTGGAGAAAAACTGATACAATATGCACTGCTCATTTTAGGTACCTTTAAATATTTGGTTTCTGCATTTCTGACCTGTAAGAAAACTTTTGAATACACAAAACAGTATTAATAGTAGGTATTTTGCCCTTTATCCAATTTGACGTACAAGGCTGACTACTGTAAGATAATCTTTTCTTATTATAGAGGCTGAAAGAGTGGGATGAAAGGCTTTGATCTCATCATGTCTAAATATACAGCATCTATTTTGACCCTGAACACCCAGTCCACCAGTTGGAGTTTACTGGCCCACTTCTGTCTGTACAGTCTTTATTAAAATCATTTCATGGGCTTATGATGATGAAGATGTTTATATTAGAGATATTTTGAGCTACCTACTATGTTTTTACACCCTCATTAACTTTCATCATCTTACAATTTAACTTAATACTACAATCAGTCTGCGCACTGTAAAAAAGAAAAGTTGAGAAAAATCAAACATTAGAAGTTTTTAAATAAACTAAAGAGAATTTTGCGGAACTATAATCCTTTGTTGAGCTAATTAAAGAAAGACTTTCAAAAAGTTTCTTTAAGTGAGCTGTGAACCCTATATTTAATTATTTGGGTGCTTGGAAATTAAATAGTTGCAATTGAAGGTATTACATTTTGATGAGTTTACAGCTGCAGTCGATCATTTTTATAAAAAATATTGTCATATTATTATTATATTTGTCAAATTTGCTAAAACTTTCCCTATATCCTGACAGTATAACATGAGACAGATAATCTGTGAAAAAATCTGATTCCTCTGACTCCTCCTAGTGCTCCTCAGGATATAGTGAAAGTTTCAGCAAATATGACAAAAGGTTATTTTTATAAAAGTACTGCAGCTTCAACAATGGAATTTTTGTTTACAAAACTTAAAGATTCAAATTTTTCTAAAGAAGAAAAGTACATTATCATTAAATATTATTAGTTTATTTGAGTTTGACTTTTAACTAAAATGTTTACCTGAAGCAGATGCCTTGAATTTTTGAAAGTTGAAAGAATTTTAAGTTTTCTCAATTCTTTTTTTACAATGAGGATTGACAAGGTGGAACAGTTTGTATTAGGTATTTAAACAACTGATGCGGTCATTTCACCTGAGGGGACAGTCTTCCCCATACTCCATACAGCAAATGTAATCATCTTGTTGACCTGCAATCTCTTAGAACCTTGCATAACTTTATGTGGAAACCTTTCAACAGGGTAGCCCAAATTAGTTGCTGTGGTAAAGGCTTTGCACCACCAGAAAGTTTTACAGGGCCACTGATGACCTTTTGACTTGTGAGATGTCTGAATATGGTTTTGAACGTCACAATGGCACTCAACTCCCAGTTGCACATTCTCATGTCTGCTTTGTTTTCCAGGCCATAACTCTCCTGTCATTTCAGATCCTGCCACTCCCTTCCTGCCCTGCAATAACCCCTTTACCACCCAATTCTCCATCACCTGACCTCCCTGGCCTTCCTACATGGCTTTTCCCACTTTTCCCATGAGCCCTGCAATATATACCAGCCCATTCTCATTCACTCTTTTCCAGATTGGCTATTGTGCTTCCGCTTTAGTTTTCCAGTCGTCTGTTCTGCCTGTTTGACTTTCACTGTGTCCTAACTGAATGCAATGCAAGCGCCAAGGTCAAAATCACTATAACCGCATTGTTGTATACTGAAAAGCACTGCC
>NW_023339663.1:30246577-30255354 GCF_004916995.1 Morone saxatilis
AAACTTGGTGGTAACATTTGTGTACAGAAGATGCCTCTGGTTAAGTTACTTCTACTCAAATCAGATATCTTTCATGCTTAAATTGTTTGAGTTCGTAAACAAACAGTTTAAGGCTTGGTTTGAGTTGAACTAACTCATCAGGTTTTATATTATACCTGAAACAGTGCTCCCCCCATTCTCTTCCATATTGAAACAAAGGGCAAAGCCCTTTCGTTACATCGAAAATGGTTGTCCTGAGCAACATATAAATGGACGAGATTGTTTACAAGAACACAACTTCTGAATGTCACCGGGCTAAAGACTTTATATTGTTTATGCAATGCAGGTTTTTTTTGTTTCCACACAGTTTTAGCAACAAAAGCTGAGAGAATGTCCTTAGTCTCGACAGAGAAGTGTTTAGAGACTTGTAAGTCTATATTTGGGATGTACAATATGGATTTTTTTTTTCAGCAAAAATGCCATAACCAATAATTACCTGCTTCTTATGGCTGATACCAATAAGATAACCGATAATTTCACATGTTTTATTTTACACACCTGAGGGTAAGAAAAGCAAAGATGGATGATTTAATGGTTCATAGCTCTGTTCTAACCAAATCTAACTGACATCGCTATTGTTAACAACAACAACAACAACAACAACAACAAACAGCAGCTCAAAAAACTCTTTAAATATTTATTTACTTTTTCGAGTAAAGTTCATTATATGATCTTGTCCTTCTATAAAGTTTATTCAGTCATCCATGGAAGGACTTCCCATATGGAAGTAGATAAAGGCTCGAATGAGTGACAACTCAAAGAGACTCCCTCTAACACAGTTACACATTCCTGAGTTCTGGGTCTGGGGCAACAAACAGATAGTGTAGTGAAACGATGGGTCTTATCATGTCCTTGGATGTTCAATGATGTGTGATGTACAATGACTAGGTCAAAGGGTCATGTAGGTCCTTAAAAAATTCCATTACAATTTTTTAAGAACATAAAGTCTATCAAATCAAATTTTGCAAAACATTTCCAAATAAATCATTATTAATATCAACCAATAATTTATAGGCTGTAATTTATCTGTTCCAATAATTATTTTGTAGGCTATATGAAGGTAAATGACAATAACACCCTACATGCTGTTGGCCATATTGTTTGTCATTTCTCGTAAAGGAACACCTAAATATCATAATGTTAAACCGGATCCTGATTAAAAAGTACAAAAGTAGTACTCATTCATCTTTTACTTAAATGATTACATCTTCAGTCCAATCTCGAGCAACACACAGCTGATACGTTGGTACGTTGTTCACAAGGTGTAACAAAAGTGCATATTTAAAGTCCATGTAGACATAGAGCATCCGACGTTACACAATGCGATATCCAGACGCTTGATTGCTGTGCATGATGCCCCCACTTCTATGTCGAACACAGTAAACACACCTGGACGGACCCGGGAGGGACGACAATCTCCCAGACCGACGGTACCAGTTTGACAGGGAATACACTACTTTAGCATGTAGTTAAAGCTATCCATCCATCAGGAAACTCTGTGAACTCTAAAATACCATTCAAATTTTCCAAAAATACAGAAAAATGATTATTTTGTCATTGTTGCTGACATATAGTGCAAGACATACGTGATAAAAACATAAATTCTGGCTTTGTTAGGACTTAATATCTGTGCAGGTGGTTTTGTTTCAGTCTTTCATTGTGTCTACATCATGTCTAACACTTTAAATGTAACATAACACAGCTTGCCTCTTCAGCTAATTAAGACATACTTGAAGATATGAAAACCCTAGAGAGTCCCATAAATAGAACACAGGAGAGCGGGTGCCAGAGAAACGTACGATTAATCGAGGAGAAGTTGGCCCTCACTCTGCTTATTGTGATCCACTTTAAGCTATAACCAAACCTTCCGGAACATCTTATCAGACTGACACTGCAGGTCACAAGAATGCTGAGTGGTTTAACTGAATACAGAGCAGTTTAATGCAGCTTTAGGCTCCTGTGGGACCAACAGCCACAGCGATGAGATGAATGAAAGCAAGGACTTGTTCAACTGCACGGAAGCCATCAGGATGCCATGACTGAGGGTTTCTGTAGTATTTTGCTGCTCTTGAGCAGCATTTAGCACTTAACATACATGCATTTGTTAGAGATACATGTGAGAGAATGGTACATTACAGCATAAGGCACCAACAAAAATCAACATGAATACTTCATGTGTCCAACGATAACTTGTATAAAAAAAAAATGTATGTGACTAAAATTCTTTGAATTCTTTGAATTATTGCATAATTTGTTATTTCCAGTAAGAAGTCTGTATCCCAACAACATGCAACTTCCGAAAACATCTGCTGCCTTCCCTTCAACACACAGCCAAGCTTACCAGTTCGCATTTTTGGGTTTTTTTTTTTCATTTGTTTCATGGTCATCAGAGTTTCTCCTTCACACTTAAGGGTGAAGCAACTATACTGCGAGATGCCACTAAATCCTACACACTGGACCTTTAAGATGCAAAATGGTAAGAACCGTGTCCACCGTGCTGAGATGATGAAAAATAATTAATAATTAAGAACTCTACAAATTGCCTTTTTTATTGATATTGAAGAGTGACAGGAAAGGGGAGAGATAGGGGATGACACGCAGCAGAGGGCCACAGGTCAGACTGGAACCCATGGCTGCTGAGCAAGGACTCAACCTTGGTACATGGGGCACCAGCTCGGGTAGGTGAGCTACCAGACTCTACATATTTATAAAGAGCACTACTACATTGTAGTACATTGTTAGGAACAGGAGGGTCGCCGGTTCAAGTCCCACAGACCACAATACGGAGAGTGGACTGGTAGCTGGAGAGGTGCCAGTTTCACCTGTGCACTGCCGAGGTGCCGCTGAGCAAGGCAACCTAACCCCAAGAAACTGCTCATGGGGTTTTTTACCCCAATACATTTTTTTGTTGTTGTTGGACTTATTTTTGCGGATCTGGTGATTCTAAAACCGAGATACACTCTAGGGATAGGATGAAATACGATATTAGCGCATTTCAAGTAAAAAAAATAAAATAAATGTATCATGTTGAATTTTCATTATCGGGATAAGCGTGAATATCCTCACAAGGCTTGACTTGAAAAAGCTGTCTAGCTTAACAACATACAGTCCTATATGGATTTCCTGATTTATTCTGAACAAGGGGACAAAGGGGAGCCAGTTACTCCAAAATCCCAATCCAGTCACCATGGCTGAATGCTCGGCTTGCACGTTGTATCCCCCACAAAACAAAGTTAAATCGGATGTGTGGAAATAGTATAGATTCCAACATTAGGCATATGGACATGAGGTGTCTATCTGTGATGCAATAAATGTGTTTCTTAACAAAATGTAAAGTAAAGTGATTCAGTATGTTTTAGTGCCACTTTAAAAGTATGAAGTATATTTTCATGACTATCATGATAATATTACATATCACAATTATTTTAATTTTAAATTAAAGTTTTCATATTTTCCCATGCCTACTCCGAACTGCAAGTTCGTCATCTGTTACACCCCTACTTGATTCCAACGGGCACGGCTCTGTGATATCTGTGACACTGTTTTGGACCGTCCTCCACACAGTGTCATGCCGTCATAAATCAAGTAGGCTCTCAGGCAGCTCAGAGTAATATTCCAGTCCATTAATCACCTCTTCCTGTCACCATCACAACACTGATGGACAGATGTGATGAGAGGGAGCAGGTTTAATAGTGCGTCACCCATCGAATGTCGTTATAGAGGTCTGAGGAGGTCTTTATAAGGGAGGGCCAGAGAGCTTTTACTGCTGCTCACAGACAACAAACACAGCTGAGGGAAAACGGAGGTCAGCAGCTGAGTGGGAAATTAAGTCTCTAAAAAATAACAAGACTGAAGAAAAGAGAGAATATAAAGAGAAAAATGAAAGGATGAGGAAGAGGAGAGATTCAAGCCAGCTGATTGGCAGAGCCCCAGAGGAGATGAGAAACAGGGCTGCCGGCTTGGAGTGAATGGCCACACTGTCCATGTGCATGAATGAGCTTTTCAGCCCACTCTCTATCCACACACACATACACACACATATGAAACATGTATGCTGTGGCTGTGAGGGGTTAAGAGGTGACCGGTGACGGCCTAGCTCACTGCAGTTTGTGTGCTGTGTGGAGACATACAGTGATCTTTTCACTCCTCACCTTTTGCTGAAATACCAGAGACACTGAACCTGGGCTGAAGGTGGATCTGTGCATGTGTGCGTGTACTGTATGTGTGCGTGTGAGAGTTGCGGAGCCGGAGAGCTACAAACTGGATCTTTGAGGAAATGGATGGCCTCAAAATTTGGGGTACTTGAGCAATAATTATCAATAAAAAAGGATACTTTACAAACCAATGGGTGACATTATGATACCACCTGGGGTATTCAACAGTGGAAAGAGAAGTAGCCAAAAATAAATATAATCAAATTACTTCACATTAAAACAAGAATGATACATAAATCCAGTATAGCTATGGAGCAGTCCTGCTCATTGATTTCCAACATTGGCCAAAATCTAATAGAACCAGAGATTTTAAAGGGTTAGATATTGTCAGATAAATCTAAGTAGACCGATTTATATTGACTCTATTGATGGTATATATCATTATATTGCCCATGCAACTATTGTGTCAGCCTAATCAGATTAAGGATCTTCATTGGCCAAGTAAACCTACAAGCAATCTGACTGGTTTTCAGGACCTCTCAATGTGCTTGGACACAGTGCCAGCAACAAATGTGCAGGAAGATGCACATAACGACTACAACTAAACTAAGTACATAAACAAAAATTTGCATTTATAGTTATCAAATTGCCAAGTAAGTGTAAAAATCCAAAATCCAGTAGGAAGGAAAGAAGAAAGAGTTTGGCCAGGCTCCGCTTTTTCCATGTGTATTTCATTAAACCTTATTTTGCTGCTCTCCAGAGCCTCCCTTTCTATTTAAACACATTTATGCGTACCACTGATTTAAACCTTTATCTGCAACACCGAAATTACAGGCAGTTGCTTACTAGTTGGTCCTTTAGGAGGTATAAATCCAAGGTGGCGAAGCAGAGAGCGGTCAGGAGCCATTACAGGTTAACAAGTTAATGGCAAAGGTAAAGAACAGAATGAAATTTAATAAAGCCACACATGAACCAGTGCTTGTTCCCAGCCAGGAAGGAAGGAGAGAAAAGAGAGAGGAAGGAGGTGATGAGCAGGGCTCAAATAATAATAAACCCCAGAACTCCAATCTACCAGAAAGACATGAAAAGATAACCACATTCCAGCTGTAATGAATCCACAACTGAATAATAAACATGAACTAAGCTGCGAATAAATAATGACAACGCTGATAACAGCAGCAGATTGGGTCTACTCAGCAGGCCACGTGGTCAAAATTACATTATTCCAGATGGATCTTTATCCTTCGTCATCTGGGTTTGGTTTTCCTTCAAGAAGAGCTGCCTCTGAGAGTGTGGAAGTCCAGGGAGTGGGATGATTGACACTGAAAGCCTGTTCCTGGGTTTGGGGCTACTGCCGGTTAAGGTCTAATGGACTCAAATTTGTCAAAGTTCGTTGGAAAATCAACCAAAGAACAGGCAGTGGCGACTGCCGCTTCGTTTTTTCACACCAGAGGGGAATGAAAGATCCCCACCAACAATATGAAAAAAATACAATCTGTGCACATGAGACTTGCTCAGAGTTGTTGAAGGGGCCCCGCTCATGCAGTGCCATGTACTCTGATGTACACCCATGATAAGAGCCATCTCAACAGACTGGGATCACAGACAGTTTTGTTCTCATTAGCCTTTGCTAACCTGAGATTCCTGGCACACCAGCAGCTATGGAGGATTTTCTTAACACCACCTGGGTTTACTCTATAATTCAGAAATAACTCCAATGTGACTGATTTGGCTGTTAAACACAGAATCCCTATTCTTTTTCTGCCCATCTGTTTTCAGATGGTTGAATCTATTTTCCTTCTCCCTCACTCCATTCACTGTGGGCTGTGAAGCAGAGTAGGTAGCAAGACGTTATCACACATTTTCTGGACAAAAAATGACGACCTATTTGCTGTCTTCAACAGTAGAGAGGTCTGTGATAAACGTTAAAATCCTTCAACTCCCATCCTCCTTTGCAGAAATCCCATTGTTAAACTAGAGGATAATTCTAGTTTATTACAGCTTTGGTGTTATTTTTGTCATTTTGGCAACCCAACTGATCTGACCCAATGATGGCCCACACTGCCCTCTTACATTCAGCACAAATACAGTAATGAATTCTGGTCCACAGGTGGTCCAGATCTGGTAGCCACTTATGGCCCATGACATAGCCATATCTCAGCCAACTGTCTCTGACTCTCCTCCCTTGTCAGCACTGCATGTGTAGTAATGTGTAAAAAAAATAATGAAATGAGGAAATTCAGTACAAACGTAGAACACAGAAACCATTTCTAAAAACAGACAAACCAAAAAAAGAGTGCTGAAACTTGTCTGGTCCAACATAGGGCCAGAATAGGGCAGCTATACAGTTGATTGGGATGTGGCTATGTCATGGGCCATAAGCAGTGTGCCGGAATGAGTCTAGCCTAGTCTTTGTACAACTAAATTACGGTGAGAAATCAGTGGCAATATAGCTATTAAAGCCATCCATCCTCTGGATGCCCTCTGTCTATTGTGGTAGTAGAGGCTGTGATTATCCTAGAGGTCACAATAGCTCACTTGCACAGTGAGGTCAAGTTTCAAACAATGATCTTACTATAATTAACTAATTAGTAGAGTAATGTAATAACTTGGTTGATAAATAATGAGTAAGGGCTGAGTTATTCTAGTTCTAGAAAAGAACTAATTCATACAATGTGTTGATCGACGACTAGGGAAGGCAAACATGTTTATCTTGCATTTTGTGTTTGTAGACATCTAAAGTGACGGATATAGTTGAATTAAAAATGAAAATACTGAGCTTCAGAGTTCCAGCTATCCAACAACCACTTTTGATAAAGCACACAGGCAGCTTAATTGATTGCACTGCAAAACTGTTAAAAAGTTGTGGATTAAGATGAATTTAAAGTACTCATTATAACCATGTAACTTAAACTTAAAAAAACACAGCACCAGAAAATAGCTTTTCTTGGTCTGGGGGCATACTCTTTCTCTCTGTGTCCTTTTCCTTCTAGTCCCTGGCTGCACTCTGCAGTTCCTCCATCTCTGTCATCATTTCTACACACAATGGCAATAGCAAACCGCATTCCTCGAAGCCATACCTCATAGCTTGTTGGCATCACAGACAATGCTGTTTTCAGAGGAAGGTGAAAGTAGAAAGCTTGGTTATTTCATCCGGTTGTTGTTTGTGAGGACGGGGGTAGAGGAAGCTGGTGCTGGTGAGGGAATCGGGGTGGGGATGCTGGGCCTGCAGGGTGGGTGAGACGGGAAAAGGCTGAGCTGATAGGCTACTAGATGGGTTGTGTTTGAACAGCTGTCACTGCAGCGGGGCTGAGGGATGACAGGAAGAGGCTGGCACCAGGAAGGCCAGGCCAACAGGAAGCAGCTCTCACTTTGTTACTACTCCTTACTGATATTTATTTTTTCTTTTACCTCTACCATTCCCTCATCGTTTTGCCCCCCTTCTGTTTAATGCGATAATAAAAAAAAGTTTTGTTTTCTTCTTTTGAGGCATTTTTCTGCCATTTTATTTTAGTCACAAAAGCGTTGTAAAATAACAATGACAAAAAGAGGGGGTATGTTAGGTCAAATCTGGGAAAAAGTTTGAAAAAGAAAAGATCAGCCGAGGTCAAGGAAAACCAAGCACTAAATCTTGCAGCACGCCTGGAAAAACACCCGGACAATAAAAGGCAATCAGGCGTGATTCTGATCCCACATCTGCTTGTGATAATCCACGCAACTAGCCAAGCGTGCACCCTAAACCTCCACCACCACCACCCACATCTGATCAGCACCCAATCGCCCCCCTTTTGTCCACTGTACCCACAACATTCCTTCACTTCTCAATTTACTGCAAAGTCTAGTCGATGAATTCAACTAGATATAAGAGAACATTTTCCGTCTTCCCCAAACCAGATATGGATCCACAGATTTAGAGCCACCTGCCTAGCACCAAACACTTCTGTAATGATTTTAAATACACCTGCGCACACAGTTCTCTGGCCTTGAGGTGAAGATCTCATTAATTCTTTGTACTAAACCATAAACTATAAATCATGCCTCTGATTTATATATCTGTCACAAATTTAAATAGCTGCTGCTTCAGTCTCCAGACTATTTCCGAGAAGCACAGGGGAAGATTGCTTCACAGCTCCAGGGCAAAGTCATAGTTAACTTCAGGGCCACCATCACTATATTCACCTGCTGGTACTGTAAACAAAACTTCGATACCCTGAGGAGCATTTCTTTTCTGTCAAACTGAATGTTCACTGTTACGTTCATGGTTTGACTCCACTCTGACAGTCAGAACACGTGCCTCTGCTGGGCTCAGCTGCACTGTCTCTGCACTGCACACGCATCAAACACACCGCAGCGCTTATAAAGTACTCTGCTATTTTCATAGGGAGTGAAAAATTTTAGGTAAGCCTATCAGAGGCGGTTCATGACAAGTAGGTCGGGTCATAAAGGGGAAAGTTGATAAGGTCCTGACAAAGGTTTGCTCAACTGTATGGAACACAGAGCAGTTCAGTTTGGTTTGTATGGTCCCGACCCAGAAAAACAGTTTAGGTCCCTTAAGTTTAGTTTAGTTCTGTGTGTGTGTGTGTG
>NW_023339663.1:30255396-30256637 GCF_004916995.1 Morone saxatilis
TGTGTGTATGTGTGTAGGTGTGTGTAGGTGTGTGTAGGTGTGTGTGTATGACAAACTGAGCTTCAGAATGACAAATGATTCATTCATTGGACATGTTTGGCGATGTCATCCTGCATCATCAGCACAACGTGGACCCACACAGGGAAATCAAATTCTGGTGACATGCCATGCTATTTATCTTTTCTCATCTGCTGTCACAAACGGTTTACAAAACAATGTCTGTGATCATTATTAGCCAAGACTTCCACTGGAGCTTATATGTCATATTTAATGACAAACATGAATGGGTTTCATGGAAACAGGATGAAAAACAGCAGCTTTTATTGTGATATTAGATGTTAGGGGGCAGTTTCTGTGTGACTGCGACATTACTTTACTTTCAAATAAGTGCATGGCTCTGTTGATGCATCATCTACATTCAAAGTTCAGTGTCATAGCAAGTAAATTCATTCTTGTGTCCTCACAAAGCAAGCAGTGCTGCAACACTGGTGACACAGTGACTTCTTTCACCTTCGGTCAGTAACAAGAGGGACATTTGAAGCTGTACAAATAAATATTGTTGCATAAACAGTGAAAATGTAATGTGAAAATTCACGCTTTTAGTGACAAACCCAAACAAAATTATCACCAAACTCTGCAGATGATTTGGTACCTTTCAGCTCACCGTTTTGGCTTTATGATCCAAACCTTTACTGATTTGGCTCAGTCTTGCTGCTTTCATAAACTTTATTTCCAGCAGCACTTCAAAATAAGTAATGCTGTGTTTACAGCCAAGTTACAAAATAATAAATTCAAATATTTAATTTAAAGAACCAGTATGTGGGATTTAGGGGCATCTAGTGGTGACGTTGCAGATTGCAACTCCCTCGCTTGACCCTCCCCTTCCAAGCATTAAGGGTAAACAACGCCGACTGCAAAATGCATAAAAAACTCAAATGCCCCAATCTTGAGCCAGATTTGTCCCTTCTGGGCTACATCACAGCAATATATACTCAAGTTTATATAAAATGTAATGGTGTAACATAGCTAATATAATAGCATCCCCTCATTTGGACTCTATTGGTCCTCTGTTCCCTCAACAGGCCAACACTGTCAAATATATGTCAAATGTTCTAATGTTCAAATGAAAGTTTCACACATATTTACTTCTTCTCCATGGGCCTTTCATGGGTGAAAGGTAGTTGTTTTTTGGCTAGACTACTACTTAGTTCTAAATGTATAATTAAAGGTCCAGTGTGTAA
>NW_023339663.1:30256649-30266449 GCF_004916995.1 Morone saxatilis
GAGGATCTATTGGCAGAAATTTTATATAATATTCATAGGTATGTTTTCATTATCGTATATAATAACCTGAATTTAAAAATCAATGGTTTTTATTACCTTAGGATAAGACATTTTTGTCTACAGAGGGAGTGGGTCCTCCATGTCCACCCTGTTGAATCGCCATGTTTCTACAGTAACCCAGAATGGTCAAACCAAACACAACACTCTAGAAAGTGCTTTTCGTTTTTTTTGCGAGTTTTGCATTCAGCACAATTTTGAGACTGAGCTGTATTCAAATAATTGAAATATCAGCAACTTCACCACTTAACACCACAAAGTCCTACACACTGGTCCTTTAAAAGGTTGATGAAGATAGTGCCAACACAAAGTTTTCATTTAAAGACCCGATATGTAAATTTGGAAAATGTCTTACTTTGGTGACATCCAGTTGCGCTTACAAAAAAAGACACTGTGATTGACAGACAGCAGTGTATACCAAATAATACACTTCACCATCTTTCTCCCATGGATTCGACAGCACCGAGCATTCATTTCCAATAACTGCATGTTCTGCGGATTGTCTTTCACTGAATGCAACTTTTGTAGAAACTCCGCATCTGTGGACCTCATACGTCAATCCAACTTTATAAATAAATTAGATTAAAAAGGAGATGGTGTAATAGCTTCATAATAATAATCAGTTGGACTGGGGACATAGTCAGGAATGGGACAAATTAATTAGGATATGTGCTGACACAATCAGGCAGAAATGATCCTACATGAGTATTCGCACTTTCTTTCTTTCCTCCACATCTGCAAAAGCAACAGCGCTTAGCCACTAGCAGCAGCACACCAGCCCCAAGCAGCATGGATAAATCCATCAACCTATGGTTTATGGTTTCATAATGACTGAACTTTCACTGTGGGGATGATAAGATTGGCCAGCATTGTTATGAAGTTATGATGTTGTCAGAGATTGATTAGAACACCTCTGACCTGTCTTCTCACTACAGCTTCCCATACCATTAGTTGATATTCTGGTACGAGGAAGATGGCGGCAGTGGTATGACTTGCCAAATGGTGGGAGAGAATTAGCCTTGTAGTGTACACAGTGAATGGAGAATAACAACACTCAAAGTCCTACCCTTCTGGTGGGACAAATAATGTTGATAGATGTTTGGCTGAAGTAGAAAATTTTATGGTGCGCCTTGCCAAAATCCTCAGTCAGGACAAGGGCAGCATCCAGGTACCTGATCGAGGGAAGGGAATCAAGAACCAGTTGAGAATAGGGTTGGGCGATATGTTAAAATTTTCCAACCGGCACCATCAGTTACCGATGTATTCGCACATGTGAGTGTGCTGCGCCAGCACTAGTTGAAATAAACCTTTAATTCACTGCAGTTAGATGTGAAAATACTCTCCGTCGTTCTTCATCTCAGTGTGTGTACTGCGCCACTGAACATCTGTCACTGAGTGTCCCTCATTCTTTGGAGGCAGAACATTAAATATGGACCTAGCCAATCGACAACAGCCGATATATTTGTCCAATCGCCCATCTCTAGTTGAGAACCAGTTCCACATTGTCCGATCCAACGAAATTGTGTGCCTCCAAGCTCATCATTTCCTTTATCAATGCAGGTATGTTCCATGTGTATACACTTTTCTACTGTTTCTACACTATGTTCAGAATCAGGTATGTAAAACACTTTTTATCAGGTATCAACAAGGGAAATTAATAAAGAATTGGATCGATAAGATGAATTCAACAATGGTATTGGTATCAATAAAATTGTATCAGTTCCCATCCCTAAATTAATCCAGTATCACACAGGCACAGAACACCATGCAGCTCTATTCATGCTGTGTCAGCATCTGCCTCTGGTGGTGTTCGCACTACGGAGATTACGACCAAACTCCCGGGGAAGGCAGAATGGATGGCATGAGATCGTCGGATGCTGGGATCACACCAATTGTTTTTCATTATGAGACACAGTCCACCACCCTAGGACCCACTAGACTCCTATGCTCCGTCCACTAGGAATGTCATGATATATCAAGAGAAATCACATTATAAAATATTTGAAGAATCGAATCGGTGAGCTGAAAAATCAATCGCGAGTCATCTATTTTTGACTTTGCTTGTTCAACATCCGATATCATTCACCATGGAAAAAACCCGGTATTGTGAATTGTATTCATATGTATCATTACATCCCTGTCCACACAGAAAACAGAGAAGGGCTTGGACGTATAGATTTGGCAGCTGGTGGGTGAGCAATGTCCCATTTAGAAATGACTGAGGATGCCTTAGTGTCCTGTAGGTTAGTAAATATTGAAAAATATCATATTGCGGCATTTTATTGTGATATTGCATCAATTCTCAAAAACACTTGATTTTTGCATTTAAACCCCCAACCAATAGATAGCAGTGTTGTGTTGTTGTGTGTATGATGTTGGATGTTACAGAGACCGGGATGAATACAAAGGCAGATCCCACTGTTCTGATTGCATTAAACAGTCAACTTTTTTTAACTCAGATTTTATTCATATGGTGGTGTATTCTTTATACCATGACAGTTTTCCTAAAATTGGATTTTCTTTATTAAATCGCAATATATCGCCTTGCTTAGAGTATCACGATATATTGTATCGTAAAACCTGTATAATGTGTGACGATACAGAGGTTACAATTCAGTATATCACAATATATTGAATCATGACACGTATCATAATGCCAGATTCTTGTCAATACACAGCCCTGGTCTCCCATGGTCCACTGGAATCTGATCCTCCATCCTGCTCTCCATCAGCAAGCAGAATAGACTTGCCAATGTTTTTTTTCTTTTACCTTCACTGGCGTGCTCACATATTGTTGTTGCCAGGGTGAGCGTCTCACAGTATCTCTATGTCTAACCAACAGACAAAAAGCCAAAAAAATTGTGAGTTGAGTCAAATCCAATGATCATATCTAATCCTTGCCAAAAGAATTGGTTAAAGAAGCAAAAAAAAAAAAAAGAAAGGATCCCACAAACACATATGAACTATAAGGACTAATGTACATACACACCTGCTTCCACACACACATATATGCACAAAACACATACAGCGCACAAATTAAGCCTTTTTCTCAGATATGAGGCTGGAGTGAGATCAGAGACCTGTGTGCGTGTGTGTGACTCTAATTGGAAGGCAGGGTGGAAAGCCTTGGTGGAAACACCTGTCTAACCCCTTCACTCCGCTGTCTTTTTATTCAGCTAACTTCTATCCCCTCATATCCCTCTGAAGGGTTTGACATGTACGGCTCATGTCAACACGGATCACGTAAGAGTCATGTAGAATGCAGAGCACAGAGGACACAGGAGGAGCTGCAGAATCATTTAAAATGCACACAGACAGAAATACTCAGTCAGGCTCATTTCAAGCAAACATTTAGACACATTTAGACACTGAGTAGATGCTGGCACCAACACTGACATGCTGCAAATGACAGCTCCACTCAACAGTTGAGAGAGCCCAGAGCTACAATCACCCCGCTTAAACGCTGCTGTTTCTCTTTTTGTTCAAGCTATAGTAGACATTTTCCAGAGCTACCCAAACATAGTAAAACTTATTAACAGATCGACAGGTGGTTTAACAATACTTCTGAAAGCTAAAGGCCGTTTCACATCGCTGGCGAGGCCACCACCCTGACAACAGCCTACCAGCAAATGTGCTCCCCAAAGAAGCCAAGTATTTTTAAAAGATGGCAGGTGCTTCGGTGAACATCACAGTATAGGTACTACCCATCCACAAGTCCACAGCACGTACACTAGCTATCACTATCAAATCAAAAAGCGTGCATTTGCCATTATAGTACCTGCTAGATTGGCAGAGGTTCTTACTACTTGAGAGATGAGAAACCAAAATTGCAATCATGAGTAATTTTACCATCTCATCTCTGGCCTCACAATCTCCGTTACTTTTGTAATGTATTTATGTATTATACTTTACTTTTTTTTGTATTGTTTTGTAGAACTTGTGGAAGCACCTTACTGGTGACATTAGTCACTAATTTGTTATAACCTGCCCAGGGACTATGGATTAAAATTACGGTCAAAATTACGGTATTAAGCAAACTCCAGCACATTTACATTTAAGTGTAAACTGCAATATTGATTAATGTGCATTGTACCTGGTAAAAAAATAAATAAAAACTAAATAAGAAAATAGGCTTTGATCATTAATTCCGCAATCTGATGTGAAAGTGGAATTTGTTGTTTTTAATAAATAAAAAGGTCATGTCCAGCTAGATTGAACAAATCAAATCAAAATGCATTGACTTTATGTGCTAATAAAATATGGCTATAACTCACTACATAGTGTATATCATTGTACCTGAAGTTTTGCATTCACTATGAGTAGTTATTACCATAGGTGCCGAAGCAATGGAGCAACGCATCAGCTGGCCCCCTACTATTAAACTTTAAGGAGCAACTGTGAAACTTTGCATCCCCAATTTCTGACAACAAAATGTAGATATTTTGAAATATTTGAGCTAGTTTGAATCAAAAAAAGGTAGATCCGGCCAATTCATACGTAATATAATTAAAAATAAAAATTTTCAGCCTTAAAATTAAAACATGTTTAATATTATCAGAAGGTAGGAGTGCTCGCCCCAGCACCAAACATGAGGCAGCAAATACTACTATTGGTAATGGCAGAAAATACTTCACAAATACATTCACACACTTATGATAGATGGTGAAATAAGGATGTTGTGAGTCTGTGTTTAATTTGCCGTGTATCTGATCTACCAACCAGCACCTCTTTTAGTGAGATGTATTATTTTTTTACACAGTCTTCTCTCAATAAAATTGGGCAGCTAACCAAACAGAGGCTTATAGCAAGTTTAGGCAACACAATCCAAGTTTGTACGGAATACAGATTATGTTTATGGATTATCTAGATGCCGAATTGACAAAACGATTGTCAACATATGGCGGCTTTTAGCCTGTGTTTCTAGAGTTATGCATTTTTACAGATATGTTAAGAATTGTTAACATTCAACATTTCTTAAAGAGAGTTTGGCGTAAGGAGTGCAATACAATTTTTAACATTTTGTCACTACTACAAAAACAATAGGTAACTGCTAAAGTATGATAAGGTTGTCTGATGTTAACTGCTGTTAGTTATTAGTTTGACTAATGCTTTAATAATGTGTATGTTGTTGATTACATACAGGCAAATTATCAGCTTATTGTGCTCAGTTTCTAATGTCAGTATTCAGTAAATGGTTGGCTTTTTTGTGCATGTTTTTAAACTACTTTCCTAATTAAACATACTTTTTGTTGCCGAAGTCTTGTTGCAAGGCTAATTTAATAGCACCCAACAAATCTGCTTTGTCTTATGTGCTGAAACTGATAAAAGTGATTACAAGCAATAGGGCGTAATAATGAAAAGGACTGACAAGAAAACTTCCTCCTGACCTAAGCCCAGTTTGGAAACACTTTTAAAATAAAAAGTGAAAAAAATAAGAAATTCCATGTGGCTGTGTTCATGAGCAGAAAAATTCCTGACCAAACCTTTAAACTTAAATTCCCAGTTCACCAGAATAGCAAGCAAATCAGTAGTGAACACTGCAAGGTTCGGAGTCCCAGCACAGACACAGAACAGATATTTCTGCTTCTCCAAACTGAACTGAGTAACAAAATAAAAACCAGCCTAAATACATCAATGTGCTTTTTTCTTTTCACTGACGCTCATATAAACAGACTTGTTCCAAATAAAGACCCTTTTGCTGAGTTGATGGTGGAGAACACCAGGTCCACAGCAGCCTGTTGTCAGGGATTAAGTAGCTGCTATATTTGCCCGAGAAAAATCCTGCGCTCTGTATCGCTTCATATAAAGAGGTGACATTCACCCCAGCTCAAACAGGCTCTCCACACCACCTTGGGGCCTTTTGACCTGTACAAACAATTTGATTTGCACAGGTCAGATCAAATTAAGCAACAGAGCTGACAGCAGCTGCAGTGAGAAGTCCAAGGCTGGGTGTGCAGTGTGCCAACCCTGACAAGGTTTCTCTAATTGGGTCCGTGTTCATTTCATTCACCGGTGAAAGGGATGATCTGCAGTGACTGCGAGCCAGGTGGTAAAAGCAAAAATCTACACTGAATGGACAAAAACATAATAGTGTTTCTGTTTGAAGCACACTGCGGGGCTAAAATTGTGCATGAGGAAGGTAAAAGCATATTGAGGGAAGATCCAGTGCATGGACTCAACTATCCAATTATAATCTATCCATCCATCCATTCATCCATCCATCCATGCATCCATGCATCCATCTTCAGTACCTGGGCAGAGGGAAATGTGAGGAAGATGAGGACAGCCTTCCATAGGATAAATGACTCCATCTTCCTCTGGATTTTTACCCAGGTCAGGGTCTCTCTGGCTGGGTGAGCCCCTACCTGTGTACACAAAGTGAACATGTCAAGTTAAGGTTATATACTGAGATTTAAAACATATACATGATATACTAGCAAACAACTATTAGCTATGTAAAGATATAGTGGAGTATCCTGAGCAGAGAATGATGTCACTCTCACTCTGTGTGTGCTGTAATCCCAGCTTCTCTGTTCTTTGTTTTGGTAGCCGGTCTAGCAGCACGTGCATGTTCAGCCAGGTTCTATCGGCATCCCAAACAGGGATTGGTGTAATGTGGTCAATAGAACGTGTTAGAAGTCTGGCAGCAGCGTTTTGTATCAACTGCAGTCTTTGCACGTTTCGCCTGCTGATACCAGAATAAAGTGTGTTGCAATAGTCGACTCTGGAGGAGATAAAAGCCTGAATGACCTTTCCTGATCTTGGTTAAATGCCTCAGTTGGACGAAGCAGGACTGCACCACTTTAGTCACCTGAGCATCAACGACAACTCTGAGTCGTTGATAACACCTCTTTTTTAACATTATTAAACAGACACCCAGACTAAATGAGAGATCATTAATAATGCTAGTGCACTGCTATAAGGGGTTATTATAATTATTTCTGATTCACTCAACTGCAGGAAAGTTTTGGACATTGCAGTTCCCAATTTCCGTGAGGCAGGACACAATACAGGATACATCTGTGGTACCAGGCTTTAGCAAGACATAGAGTTGCGCATCATGTGTGTATGCATGATTTGCCCCAGGGGTAGCATGTAAAGATTAATTTAAAGGGGACCCAAAATAGACCCCTGGGGTATCCCACAAAGGAAATGAGGAGGCATCTCTTAGCATAACAGAGCTTGGATAGATAAGAAATGAACCTATCTAGAGCCATGTCACTGGCCTTAACAGATTAGTTAGTAGCTTGAGTTGCAGGAAAGTTTTGGACAGCCAGTTCTTAATTTCAGCAAGGCAGAACATAATACAGGATACAGTGGTACCAGGCATTATCAGGACTTATCTGCATCTACGCATGATTTGTCATGATTTATCACAGCTTGGGCTTGGAGACTACAAGTGTATGACAGAAAGTCAATGTTTTACACTCCACAACCCCACTTTGTGGGGTGGAAGTCACCACCAAGTCATTTTTGGAGGATGACACATACTAGGGACTAAGGACACGCCAGAGTGACCCAGATCAATTTTTTTTGCTGATATGTGATGATGTGATTTTTTTCATGACAGTGTGAAAAGCACAAATCAAAAAATCAATCAATCAAAAAATCTGATCTGAGCAATAAATCAGAGTTGAGCCCTAAGGCTTGCAGTGTGAACGGAGCCTAAATGTCAGGATGTCTGCATTAATTTTGACCTTTCTTCAAAACCTCTCTCTCACAAGTTTGGCTATTAAATAGAAGTGCAATACTAAATCACCCCTTCAAACGCCATTAAAACTAGTTTTTAACTCAGGGGCCTCCTACAAGATGGGGCCTCAAGATTATGTAACAATAAAGACACAACTTTATGTCATCCATATCTTTTCAGTTTAGAATCTGCTGTAGTGGTGCATACAGCATTACCAAAGAAATTTGCAATTAATCAAACTCTGGGGCACTTTGATTTTCTAAAATTGTTTTGATAATTGCAAGACAAAAAGACAAAATATTACATAATATTTAAATTCATATTATAATATTTCAGAATATTGCACATTGAACGTCTTCTATTTCAAAACATTAATTTGGAAATATGGGTAATTCTGATGGATATTTTTCATTATTTATGACATTTTTTAGATTAAATGATCAATTGTTATTAATGAATAATGAAATAATAGACAGCTACGGCCCTTAGGTCAAATCAAATTCAATTGTAGCTGCCAATGTCACACAGTAAGCCCCTGGGAATATCATAGGAGTATGAAAGGGAGTTCTCCGGGCACTGAATTCACCTGCATCCGGAGCAGTGTGCGGTGCCACAGCGGCAGCAGGGAGCCTGCTCCCGTGTGCTTTCGTCCAGTATGCAAGTGTACCACGAAGCGTGTGTGGAGATCACAGCGACTTTCTAAGTTTCTAAACGTAAAGCGACGCTTCCACGGCGGTTAATGGCATCATGCGGATCAGCGGCACCGAGACCCGACGGGCTGAATCCGGCAGTGAGCGGTCTCACCGGGCGGCAGCAGCAGTAGGTTAATGGCGGTGCTTCCAGCCTGATGTGAGAGTCCGTTCGGGCAGAAATAAACACCTTACCTTTTGAGGGGGCGGTAGGTCTATGCGCTCATATGGGGATGCAACATCAGGTATTCTCCAAATACAGCCCGATAATCCACCGAGCACCTAGAGTCCACACCCCGAGTCCAACACGGAAACGTCCAAAAAGTGACGACAGAGACCGCGACAGAGACCGCAGAGGTGTCCAGCGACTCCGCACGCCGGCAGCTACTTTCTGTCTCCGGTAAAGCGTCTCCAGGCTCCGAGCGGCACACAGCTGGTCCTGCCTGACGACACACAACTTGGGACCAGAGTTCAAGTTAGACACAAAATACGACTTCCGCGTTATCACTGTTCAATAGTAAACCAACACATACACGGACATACACATTTTTTAGTCTTCCCTCAACCAACTCTGCCTCCTTGTTGTTCCAATGTGATAAACGTTAAGCTGCATAGGTAACTTAAACATGACAAAAATAACTGTTTTGTCATATCTGCTGAAAAATTTCACTATATCCTACCAGTAGAACATGAAGACAGATAATGTTTCAAACAATCAGGTCCTCCTTGGCTCCTCCTAGTCTCCTAATGGCATTTGACAAGAATCACCGGGCTGAATGAAAACAACCAATCACAGCCAACGAAAGATAGTTGATTGATGAGTCTCATTCTCAGACTTTCAAATACCAACCGCTTCTGGGTGGAATGAGACGCAACCCTCCTTCTTCACCGTCGGCTGTCAGCCGAGCCAAATTGTGCTGAGAAGTCCATTACAACCTTTGTTTGTGTATTACTTAATTTATCAAGGGCTATTTTAATTCAGTGGAAAGTTAATTTGGTTTCAAGACAGCTAACATACAATAAACAGGGTTAATCTTTTCTGTTTACCTGTCATATGTGACGGGCAGGAAAACATTGTAGCTGACTGTTTTTGGAACATACGTTTGAATTAAACTCCATTAACAGGTAATGCAAAGGGAGATACTGGCAAACCTGGCTCAATCAATGTGTAACGTATTTGTCCTTGGGTCATTCTTGAATTGGTATCTCTACTTTCCCACCGAGCAAGCAGCGTGACGTTTTTTATTGTGTAAACATTCTCATGTTCACTACTATCCTGTGTGATTCCAAATATGCCTTAATCTGAAAGTACATCAGCCCATTTACCAGCAGCCCCTGCTTGTCTTGGGCAGCTTGAGGCAGAT
>NW_023339663.1:30266474-30275231 GCF_004916995.1 Morone saxatilis
CGGGCCGGCAGGGGTGGAGGTGGCAGAGGCCATGGTGGTGGTGGGCTGGACGTTCCTGTAGGCAGGGTCTACAAGTGATCCGGATAGTTTAATCGATTCAAAAAGGCATATACAAAACTATGGGCCGCAATAAGATACACCCATCCGAACGAACACAAGCGATGGATGCAATAATATTTAAAAGGAATAAAAGTCACATTGAAGCGCTACGGTAAATTCACAGATCACCGCCGCACTCGGACAACCCGGATCTGCTCCCTTGTACCCGTTAAGTGTCTTTTTTCCTGAATTAAAGATGTCCACAGCTGAAATGAATCAAATTTGACGAGTTGACGCACTGAGAACAAGTGAAGTGCGCCTCAACGCAAAGTGATCCTAAATGACGCAGCACATTTCCGTGTTTGATTTTCAAAATAATACTGTAAAGTTAAAAAAAAATGTATTTACTATGTAATCTAAGGTCAATTTTAATTTACTTTGCACAACATACTTATTGTAACAAGTAGCCTGTCATTGTCACCGCGGGTTTTATGTTAGAGTGGTGGTTTTTCACATCAAGGACCCCTGACCCAAATAGTCATACACTGTGTTATTTATGGGTACAATTATAGTAAAAAATAAACGATTCCTTTTTTTCTAAAAATGTAAAATAGAATTAGTTCATAATAGTGCTGAAACCAGAGAAGAGATGATGGCAGATGAAATCAGAACCTATCAAAGATTAATAATTAAAAATGGAACAGATGAAGTCAGTAATAACTAAGATAATAAAAGAGTTTGTAGAAGAAAAGTACGTCATGCACTGAAAAGGATGAAAATGCCACTAATATTAATAAGCCGTTACAACTTTACTTTGAAGGAAAACCCTGCCAACTTCCGTTATTTTTTGGTGTAACTCAGTTTAACTTGACAGGAGTGAGATTCCTGCAGGACATCAGCTGATAGAGATGACTGGCCGAAAGCCGGGAGCTGATGTCACTTATCACAAGACTACATTTAAAGGAAAGGGTTGTTTTCACAGCTTTTTAAATTCTATTCTTCACCCCGTACATTCAATATAAAAGGTAACACATTGTGATACAGTGTCTAGAAAAGTAAATGTGTTTATTTAAAAGATCTGCTCATCTGATGAAGGCCACATACCTCATATTCTGACCCACATTTCAAATAGATTGAATTAGAGTTAAGTTTCATCTTGGTCCAGTGTGCAACTTCTACAGTGTGATGTAAACCTGAAGCCATCAGTGCACCACTGTCATACTTCACTGTAAACTTTACAGTGAAGTATGACAGTGGACCCCAACCTGGGGCACCAGGGGGTCGGGACCCCCATTAGGGGTCGCCAAAGCTTCATGGGAGGTGGCCAGGGCTTCTCGATTTGAAGGCTTACTTACTTAAAAATATACACATTAGGCCTATATCTCATCATTATATTCATTCCTGTGACAAAAATGTAATTCATTTGATTCTTTTGATCAATTTTATTTTAAAAATTCGATTTCTATTTAAATACATTTTTATTTCAATCTATAAACTTTGAAGACCTGAACACAAGCTAATAATCTCAACTCTTTGGGTCCATTGTACAGTTGTTCTCTGTTATGCACTGAGAGTAATATAAAATAATCCTAAAATATAGCAAATTATTTAATATATAATCTGCTTGGATAATATTTTTTTCTTTAATTTAGCAGTCTCATTGAGATTAACATCTCTTTTCCAAGAGAGGCCTGAGAACAATAGGCATACACATCACACAATAGACCAAGAATGAATAAAAACAGGTGCAAGGAGCACTCATTCGGTAGAGCGTGCACACCATGTAGGCTTTGATTTCAACCTGCGGCCCTTTGCTGCATGTTGGTCCCCTCTCTCTCTACCTCCTTTACTGTAAATCACCTGTCCTACCTGTCTAATAGAGGCATAAAGAGCCCCAAAATATACATAAAACAAGTTCATCACAGAAAACATTAGAAAACAAGGCTTTAAAATCTCCACTCAAGTTTAAAGACAGTTTGCAGTTCATTTCATGTCATTGATATAAAAGGGGCATTACTGAAACCAGTTTACATTAGTGAATGCAAGAGGGATATCTAATGCAGTGGTTCCCAACCTTTTTCCTTAAGGGAGCCCTATTCTGTCATGGTGTAAACTTACTCAGTGACATATTTTATGGATATTTCATATTATATTCAATGCATCACAATAACAGTATAGAACAGCTGATAAACTGTACAATGAACCTGGAATTAACTAAAAATAACAATTTAATTTAGTTTTCTTCACAGTAATGAATGAATACTGTCTGTATAGTTTTCTTACAAGTCTTAAAATAAAGATGGTTTTTTGACCCCCCATGAAACTTTGGCGACCCCTAGTGGGGGTCCTGACCCCCTGGTTGGCAACCACTAATCTAGGGTTAGGTAGTTACTAGATTTAAATGAGAGTAGCAATGTGAGGTAATTGGAAGCTTTAACAGTAGAGCTTTGTAAACATGATTTCTTCTTGAATGTAAAATTCATCCAACCCTTTGATACAGAGAACAGTGATCGGTATGAAGTCCTTTGTGATAAAACATAATGCTCAATAGCTTTACAGCTGGAGAAAGACAGACATCCTGTAGTTCTACAAGAAGTCCAGTTTGATTGTTAATTTTTGAGTCAAATGTTGAATATGGATCTTGAAAGAGAATCTAATGTCAAGCCAAATTCCTACACTCTAAAAACAAATGTTCTGGCTCAACAAAAAAACAAAAACAAAAACAGTTTGCATCAATTGTTTTGAGTCATGACAACTGTTAATGCAATTAAGTTCAACAAATGCACTATATTGAGTTAGGGGAATTATATTGTCCCCCTACAATCAATCAGTTGTATGAACACATTTTTAAGTTGAGGCTTCTCATAAATTAACTTGTTTCAACTAGTTTTTCCCACATTATTTATGTCAGCAAAACTCATTGAAATAATGTTTGCAACTTCAAACCTCTTTTCATTGAGCAGGTATGTTTAACATACATTACATTAGTACATTCAGTGCTCAGAGTCCAACGATTCTGCATGTGGCATTGAGGTTATTAGGAAACAAAGTAAAAGGCACACAGGGAATGTTAAAACAAAATGACAGATTGAATAAAGAACTGTTCAAATACAAAAAATACAACTAACAAGGGGTTAGATATAAGAAACAAAATAAATAAATAAACAATTAATTAAATAACAATTATGTTGATAGCAAAAAAAAATGTGTTGACCAGAGATCCCCTCCCCTCCTTCCCCTCCTCCCTACAAATCATAATTATTGTGATTTGAATTGTCTCATTAAATGTAGTTGCACAAGTGTGGATGAAAGGGGGCGCCAGAGCTCCATCACACACACATAGTGATGCCTTGTACTGGACAGCTTCCAGGTGTGTGTGTGTGTGAACTCTCCCTCAATGATTAAATACATAATAATAATTCAGTTTGTACAATGTGGTATCAATCTATTCATATACAATATGATCTATTTACTAGCTGCTTCTAAATGGTTGTTACATTTTCTGTCTGTGCAACTGAATAAAACCTGCAGTATACTGTGTAATTGTATTATGATGCAGTCAGTTTACCATGCACGACTACAAAACCATTCTTCAATCTGCTCATAGTCTGTCCTCCATGCAGCCATGCATACAGTGTGTACAGTGTGTTTCCATAGAGCAGAGCTTTGAGGACCTTGAGGTCATCTGCTGACTGAAGCTTTTTGATGTTCTCATTAGTCAAAGTCAAAACCAGTCCCTTCATACACTGCCAGCTTCCATTCTTCACCTCATAATAAAAGCCTAGGGGTGGTGGTGTGTGTGCTGGGCCGTACTGTACACACGCACCCTTTGATCCCTCTTCTGGATGGCAGGGAGCTCTGTTTGGCTGAACTATGGGAATAATCAGGGTGTGTATTGCACTCAGGTGAAGGATGGATGCTGACAGAAACCAGGCTGCTGGATGTGAAACTGGTCTGATTGGGATGTTGGAAGGTTGGAGCTTTTTGCTTACATTTTATGCATTGTCTGTACTATGTGTGTATGTGTGTATTTCTGTCTCCCTCTGGGGGAAAAAATCTAGTCTATCTTCAACCCTCAGCTGTTTCAGCAAGTTTACAATGCCCCTGTAAACCTTCTCACTAAGTTTCTGAGAGAATGATTCCACATTCATGATGGGGGTCGGGATTTTTTCGATTTTCATTACAAGATAAAAATTCATGATACTGGTAATGGGGTAATGGCGTGATATGTACAGAAATATCGAGAGAAAGAAAATTCTCAGTTAAATTAAAGTTTTATTGTGTGTTTTGTCTTTTTTTGGCAAATTATTTACACTAAACTATAACGCTGGCAACCAGTGGTAAGGTGCATTACCACATCTACTGTGCTGGACTGTGAACCACACAGTGGGAATGGAGGGAAACAGATAATTCAAGATCTGGTTATGGAAGCCGTGAAATGCAAGGGACTTTTTCCACATCAGTTTATCGTTTAAAAATGTTTTTCCACCTGTGAAAACAAAACAAACAAAAATTTAAGCTTACAGAAGATTATCTTGAAATAAAACATTTCACCTTTTTTCACAGAATTAAAGTATTAAGTTAAGTATTTTAGTAAGAAAAATGGTCATGACGAAAAACAAATTTGCCTTGCAGGGCTTACATAGCCAGTGGATTATTTACACAATATTATCATATTGATATTATTAACACAATATCAATAAATCATTTTCAAATTATCATCAATATCGGTATATTCTGACATCCTTAATTCATGTTATTGCCAACAAATCCCATGACAATACAGAGGAAGAATATTTCAGACTGACTCTTAAACCCACCCTGTATATATGCATTACATTAATGCACTCCTGTTTTCTGTACAGCTTTCTTATCTTTTCTTGTCTTTCTTATCTTTATTTATTTATATTTTAAAAGTACTTTATTCTTGTGTGATTTTTGTGTGATTTGTATATTTTAATCACCATTGCACCAAGACAAATTCCTCGTATGTGTAAAAACCTACCTGGCAATAAATCTGATTCTGATTCTGATTTTAAAGAAGATATATCAGGCTCTGATACACACACAGTACATTGTTGGTTTTAACCTTTTCGTGGGACTTGTTGACGAGGGAAAATGTACAGTAATGCCAGACATTTTAAGAAAAAAGATTTTAGAATGGCCTCTATAGTAAGTTGGCTTATGATGATAATGGTGGTACAGAGTTTGATGAGTTGTTTAGAAGCAGCATGCCGTCCTTGGGAAGAAGTTTTAAAAGTACACCAAAATGTGCACTATAGTCTTCATTATGCTTGTCAGAGTTATTATATTATATATCATAATACAAATGCAAATGCATACACTGTAAAAAAGAAACGTCAGAAAAGAAACTCATCATTTCAAGGCGACTGTCTTCAATACATTTTTTAAGTTTTAAGTCACACTCAAACTTTTATGTTTTGAAAAAATCTGAAAAGAGTTTTGCCGGCCAATAATTTTTTGTTGAGAAAATTAACTTTTTTTCTTTAGAAAAACTTAAAGTTTAGAGTGAGCTGTGAACTGAAAACTTAAGTTTTTCTAAAACTTTTCTAAAGAAGAAAAGTAATCATTAATTATTACTAGTTTATTAAACTAGTCTTGAGTTTGACTTAAATTTGACTTGAAAAATTCATGGGGTCAGTTGCCTTGAAATTATGAGTTTTCTCAGCTTTCTTATTTACAGTGCAGTAGACAGGTGTAGATAAGTTGAATGTTTTTAACATAATACATAAAATATGAAATACTACGAAAAAAAATAAATAAAAATAAAGTTGATAAGTGGATCTTGACGTTTTTTTTTATTTATGTTATGCATGTCAAAGTACTGTTTCCAAGGTACTTTCATGCTCTGCTTTTAACGGCTTATACTGTTGGGTAGTTCCAAATATTATAATATATACAATTATATTTATATTTGATGTAAAATATGAATCTATAATGTTACTTGAGCCATTAAATAAATAGTAGTAGTGGAATCAAACGTAGAATATGTCTCTCTAAAATTCAGAGTGATGTATAGAGTAGCATCAAAAGTGCCACAAAGTTATATTTAAAGGGCCAGTTCACAGTCTGTCTTAATATTTTATAAAATTAATTTAGTTAATAATTATTAAAATTCAGGAAGGTAGGTAGAGCAGTAGGACATGCAGCTCCACACACTTCCTGGTACAGACACTGGCCCCAGGGATATTTAACTGATGGAAATGACTGCTCCTCCATATGCTTTCTGCTCCTCCACACCACATGGGACAGAGGGGTTGGTCATCAGGCTGCCTACGCACAGCTGCCTCAAGCTGCCAGAGACAAGCAGGAGCTGCTGGTAATGGGCTGATGTACCTTTCAGAATTAAGGCATATTTGAATCACACAGGAAAGTAGTTGAACATGAGATGTACACAATAAAAACGTCACAGCTGCTTGCTCGGTGGAAGGTAGAGATACCAATTCAAGAACTGACCAAGGACAATACGTACACATTGATGAGCCAGAGTTTGCCAGTATCTCCCTTTGCATTACACGTTAATGATAATTCAAACGTATGTTCCAAAACAGTCAGCTACAATGTTCACTTGTCCTACATATGACATAAACAGAAAAGAATTAACCCTGTTTATGTATGTTAGCTGTCTTGCAACCAAATATAACATTCCACTGAATAAACTAGCCCTTGATAAATTAAGTATAATACAAACAAAGGTTGTAATGGACTTCTCAGCACAATTTTGGCCTCGGCTGACAGCCGACGAAGATAGGAGGGTTGAGTCTCATTCCCACCCAAAGCGTTGGTATTTGAAAGTCTGAGAATGAGACTCATCAATCAACTATCTTTCTTGATTGGTTGTTTTCATTCGGCCCGTGGAGTCTTGTCTTGCAAAGTGCCATTAGGAGCACTAGGAGCGAGCCAGAGGAACCTGATTGTTTCAACCATTATCTGTCTCATGTTCTACTGTCAGGTATAGTGAAATTTCAGCAGATATGACAAACAGTTATTTTTGTCATGTTTAAGTTACCTAATTGCAGCTTTAACGTTTATCACATTGGAACAACAAGGGAGGGCAGAGTTGTGTTGAGGGAAGACTAAAAAAATGTGATGTACGTGTATGTGTTTTTACTTTTGAAAAAGTGATACGCGGAAGTCGATTTTGTGTCGTAACTTGACCTGGTCCCAAGTTGGTGTCAGTCCAGGCAGACGGCTGTGTGCCGCTCGGAGCTGAGACGCTTTACCCGGATGAAGAAAGGTACGCCGCGGTTGCGGGTCCGTGTGACGCACTCTGCGTCTCTGTCGGTCTCTGTCAGTCCTTTTGGGACGTTTCCGTGTTGGACTCGGGGTGTGGACTCTAGGTGCTCGGTGGATGATAAGGGCTTGTATTTGGAGAATACCTGGTTGCATCCCATATGAAGCGCATAGACCTACCGCCCCCTCAAAAAAGGTAAGGTGTTTATTTCTGCCCGAAACGGACTCTCAACGATCAGGCTGAAGCACGCCATTGAACCTACTGCTGCTGCCGGCCGGGTGAGACCGCTCACTGCCGATTCAGCCTCGTCGGGTCTCGGTGCCGCCTGAATCCGCATGAGCGCATTAACCGCCGTGGAAGCGTCGCTTACGTTTAGAAACTTAGACAAAGCGCTGTGATCTCCCACCACACGCTTCGTGGGTACACTTGCATCTGGACGAAAAGCACACGGGAGCAGGCTCCCTAGCTGCCGCTGTGGCACCGCACACTGCTCACGGATGCAGGTGAAGTCAGTGACGGAGAACTCCCTTTCCATACTCCTATGATATTCCCAGGGGCTTACTGTGTGACATTGGCAGCTAAAATTGAATGTTGAATTTGACCTAAGGGCCGTAGCTGTCTATTATTCATTATTCATTAATAACAGTTATCATTTAATCTAAAAAATGATTCATGAATAAATGAAAAATATCCATCAGATCTACCCATATTTTCCAAATTATATGGTTTTGAAAAGTAAGACGTTCAATGTGCAATATTTTGAAATATATAAATAAATGAATGTTAAAATTAATGTAATATTTGTCCTTTTTGCTTGCAATTATCAAAACATTTGTTGTAGAAAATCAAAGTGCCCAGAGTTTGAATTAATTGCAATTTTCATTTTCTTTTGGTAATGCTGTAGCACCACTACAGCAGATCTAATGAAAAGATATGGATGACAATAAGTTGGTCTTTATGTTACATAATCTTGAGGGCCCCATCTGTAGGTAGGCCCCTGAGTTAAAAACATTTTAATGGCGTTTGAAGGGGTGATTTAGATTGCACTTCTATTTTATAGCCTAAAACTTGTGAGAGAGAGGTTTTGAAGAAAGGCAAAATGAATGCAGACATCCTGACAATTTAGGCCTCCGTTCACACCTGCAAGCCTTAGGGCTCAACTCTGATTTATTGCTCAGAGTCAGATTTTTTGATTGAGTGATGTTTTTGATTTTGCTTTTCCACACTGTCATGAAAAAATCACATCATCACATATCAGCAAAAAAAATGATCTGGGTCACTCTGGCGCGTCCTTGAGTCCCTAGTATCGGTGTCATCCTCCAAAAACATGACTTGGTGGTAGACTTCCACTCCCCACAAAGGTGGGGTTTGGAGTGGTAAAACATGACTTTCTGTCATACACTTGTAGTCTCCAAGCCCAAGCTGTAATAAATCCATGACAAATCATGCGAGACAGATAGTCT
>NW_023339663.1:30275256-30278438 GCF_004916995.1 Morone saxatilis
AGAGTGGATTTCGTTGAATGATAATTCTCGAAACAGATAGCGGCAGACTCCTGAGGCCAGAGCTGGTCCAGCTTTTCCAGGTGGACGTGAAGAACCGCAGGAGACGAGCAAGAGATCACATGACGGTACAGCTCGCCTCCTTAGATAGATCCTGAAAAATAAACGGCAGCATTATCTCATTTAATCCTCATGGGACAAGCGCTGTCTGGTTAGCATTGAGCATGCAGTTGGGGGAAGGTATGGCAGATGAGTCTGGAGCAGGGTGTCAGGTGATTGCAACAAGTCACTTTTCAGTGTACTGCCACTAGCTAGTTAGCAGCCCTATTAGCTGAATGTGAGCTAGAATTACGAGGGGAGCTTTGGACTGCCGGAAGGAGGAGGTTTTCCAGGCAGGGACAGGGCACCCAGCAATGCTTCCGGGGGAATGGGGCTGGAACGAGCCCCAGTGGGCAAGGGGGCTAAGCAGCCTCCCAGTGACCACGGCTACCTCAGACAGAACAGACAGAGGCCAGGCAATTTACAGCGGCTCCGACCAGGTCTCTGGGTCCGAGGACAACGAAGACACAGTGGGTTTAATGTATCACAAAACATGTATTAGGCAAGCCATGCATCTTGTAACTAGTGCTCAGAGCTGTTAACACCAGGTACAAGCAGACGGGAAAAGCTGCATCCCCTTCCTCACCTACTGTACAGCATGTCATCTGCACTCAAGAGACAGAACAACACTTCTTCTTCTTCCTCTTTGGCTTCAGTACGGGCAGGGAAAAAAAGGACGTCAGGTTTGAAATACTAAAGCATTTGTGCTTTTATCTGTAAAACGCTTTACACTTCATACGGACGTTATGGAACCATTGAGTTTACCTGCTGTCTCCGGAAGTGCTGGATGTTGCTGCCTGCGACAAAGTCTTCATCAAACTCCAGTTCAGTTTCCTCATCACCTCTGCTCTGCATACACACCCTGCGCTCGGCTACCTCCTGGAAAGTAATCACATTACTCCTATGATGAGTTACATCCATCGACATTGTAAGATAGCCGAGACAAAAAGATTAGGTACCCTAAACAAACACCACTTTATCCATAAATCATTGACCAGTCATTTAAAGGTTAATGCCACTACTTCTTGGTGGTTTTATTTAAAAAAAAAAAAAAAGGAAATTAAATCAAAAAGTCTTTAAAATATACAGATTTAGACTGCGGTGATTGTGTACAGCAGCTTTCTGGGAGTTTGCTTCACTTACTTCATGGCTGGAGTTCAAAAGGATCACCCTTACATCAGTGACTGGGCCCCAGCTTCTGTGGCCCTGCAGAATCAGGTCCGCAGAATCAGCTTCTGCCTCCGAACCTGCTGCCCAAATCTGACACAAACACGTTAAGGCCATTAAAATAGTCACCAAATCTTGTTTTCCCACCTAATGATCTTCTCATGAAAGTGATATGCAGGGGAAGTGAGATAAATATATTTAAACATAATAACATTAACTACTCACTGTGAGTGTCTGCCCACCAGCCAGGATGCAGGAGGAGGGGATGTGGAAGGAGATGTCTCCAGAGTCTGGGTACATCCTCTGAACCACCCAACCACCCAGTGGCTGATCCTGGAAATGCAGCAATGAGAACAAGGAGGAGTTAAAATGTTGCATGTAATGCAAATCCAGATATGCATCTGATTCAGTGCCAATTCACTGACAGTTTTAGTCCATTTAAAAACATTATAAAGTGGTGCGATTGATCGATAGATAGGAGGCAGCCACTGCCATCTTTTGCCACTGAGCCAGTCTGACAGAGTCTTGACAAAATACTTCACCATTAGCTAAAAAGCAAATTATGATTTTGTAGAAGACAAATTATTGTGATTTCAATGTCATCGATTTTTCCCCTCCAGAATGGTCAACAATCAGGAAAGTCAGGGATATCCTGACTTAGTCTCTAGTATGGCTTAAGCTCCTGACATAACCCTGATGACATTATGACATCCTCAAGGCTATTTTCTTTCCGAAGCCCCTGTTTGCCCACAACTGTGCCACAATGAAGTGAAACTGGGACATTCAAACTCATTCTTAATACTAAAAAATACAAATGAAGACAAGCCCCCCAAATAAACAGCCTTACCATCTCAGAGTTGTTCTTCAGTCGAACATATTTCCCATCCATGTCAACCTCTGCCACGCTCACAGCACCGTGCTCTGTCGAACGGCTTGACATTTTATAGGCGGGCGAGCTGCCAGAGGTGCCCTCATGTTTCCGTTTCCTCCCTCTGAGCTTGCGGCTGCTGTGTTCATGTGTTCGAGGTATGGCCGTACGCTGGGATGGGCTCGGTGACAGCTGCAGTCTGAGAGGAAAATAACATTTAGATAAACAATCAAACAAACTGGAAGTACAAAGCACCAGACAGTCAGAGATCCATGTACATCCTTTGTTTTGATTTATAAAAGCAGACCGTAAAATGAATGAAGCTGTGCTCAGCTGTAGTTGAGGCATACAGATCACAGCCATACCTCTGTTCCTCCACCTCCAGCATCTTCCTGTAGGCATTGATCTCCATGTCTAAAGCCAACTTGACGTCCAGCAGGTTCTCGTAGTCTTCCAGCTGGCTGTACATCTGGCTTCTCATGCTCAGCAACTCCTGCTCCTTCTGATACAGTTTCTGCTGCCAAACCTCCCGCTCCCTGTCAAGAGTTCTCTCCAGCTCCTGGAAGCGGCCCTCCAGCACCATTTTCTGACAGAGTAAGAATACAAATGCTGACCGCTGGTAAAAAATATATAAATTTTTTAATCAGACTGTAGTCTAAAATTACATTATGCATGCCTAAAGTTGTATAGCACAATATTTTTCATCAAATCGCTCTGAAAGTGATCCAACAATATTGGTCGCCGCTGGTGTGGATGGCCCTTAAATGTTATTAGTGTGGGGATTTAATTTATTTCGATGTGTTTCCATTCACATACCCTACAAAAGGCAAACACTGTCCTCGTCTTATCCATTATGTTCTGTTGCTGAATTGGAACCCAAATTGTTCCCATACAATTGATTTAAAGGATGCAGTAGGGCAGTGAATGTCAACTGGCGGCCCGCGGGCCACATCCGGCCCGCCAGAGATTTCCATCCGGCCCCCAGAATATTACTGAATTCAGAAATAGCCTAGTGAAGAGGAAAAATGTATGTTTCTATATTTATTTATTT
>NW_023339663.1:30278538-30280678 GCF_004916995.1 Morone saxatilis
ATATATATAATATATATATTACAGGGTTTAAGTGTTCTGGACATCCTTTATTTACTTGTCAGAAATCTGTATTCTGTTCCTTTATCTGCCTCAGAAGGAAATAAGACCAAAAAACGAGAGGAGGGAAAGGAACTTTACCAAAGCTCCTACTATTTTGCTAAAGATAGTTGCCATGGTTTTTAACAGAAATGTCACACATAAGTAGCCTGGTGATTGACAGCTGCAAATCAGCCTGAAACATCTCAACTCTTTCACACAAATATTATCACCTACACAATCCCACATGCACAGCATACATAAAAGCGTTGCACCTTTGTGACCTTTGCAGGTTTTTTTTCTTTCATTTTACGGCATATGTGCAGCACCTAAGCATTTTTGAGCCATACCTTAGATATATGAATGTTAAAACAATGCGAATATCATATATTATACCATAATATACTGGAAAAATGCATGAAAATTTGATTGATATATATAATACATTTGTTTCTCCTGTCCGTTATAGCTCTTGTGTGGACTAGTAACAGCAGCCAGAGGTAGATTCTGTAAATAGGGTGAGATTCTTTTGATTCAGACACCTAAAATGGAAAGAACAAGTATTATTATTTCTTTCACAAGGTAGAAAAATGTGCTTTTGATATCTGACCTTGAATGGTTGAAATGCCAGAATTTTAGAAAAACAGTGTTAAGGAAAATTCTGCCCCTAGATCAACGACAGGATTACAGACTAAAAGGATTTTTCGATTTAATTTTTTTTTTTTAATAGTAATATAATTTGCTCTCTCTCTTTCTTACTCTGTCTTCCCTTCTCTTTCTGTTTGTCTGTGTGTGTGTTTGTGTGTACAGAGCGTCATCCCATTGAATATGCCATAGATGGGACCAACCGTTGGTGGCAAAGTCCCTCTATAAAGAATGGAAGGGAGTACCACTATGTGACTATCACGCTAGACCTGAAACAGGTAGACACGCACACAAACACACATACTATATATATATTATATTGTATGGAATTACAAATGCATTCCCTTACCCCAACCTTAAACTGATACTCATAATTTGTCTTCTGAGTTTCAAACATTCACTCCCTGTAGCACTGTAAGAATGACAGCTGTGGTCGGCTTGGATTTATGTTACTCAGAAGGGATTTTACTGGTGACTTGTCATAATTGGAATCCACTGTGAACGCCATGAATCAAACCTGACCATAGCTATTACTCTCTACAAAGTGGCAAACTGCAAACCTTTTTCCATTCATCAAGGTTCATTTAACAGCATCCAAACCATGAATAACTTTTAGATTTAGTTGTTGTGTAGCTGTGTGTAAATAGAGACAGTTGCACCAAGGCACCATGAGGATTTTTTTTGTCTGTATAATTTTGGTTGAATGTGGCCATGTTTGGTGCATCTTTATTCATGGTAATGATTGTCAAACAAGTTGTAATTCAAAATCAGGTGAGGAAATAATAATTTGCTTCCTAGATTTACATGAACACTGCATATTGTCATGACAATCTCAGCTTGGATTTCATTGTATACGAAATTAGAGCAATTAGTTCATCATCTAAAAGGATGTGTCTTTGTTTTGTTGTCCAAGGAATAAAGCTACTATTGTTTCAGCGGTGCTGGAATTAGTTAAACCAACTTTGCTATCAATCATTTCTTAAGCATGTGTGTCACTCTTTAAATAATTGGGTTTCCATTTTTGATTCGGAAAGCTTGGCAGGAATCTCGATGATTGAGAGGCTGTGTACTGGCATGGGATGATTTAGGACATCTAGTTCAGTTTAGAAGTGTGATTAAACAGATTAGACCCCCAGATTATAATTATATAGATGTCATGAGAATAAAACTAATGAGGCGGAGAGACTTTAGTTCATGGGAAGCCTTTGGTTCATTTAGAGAAGCCTGTCAAAAATTGCTCTTAAGGTTAAAAAGAGATTAATTTGTCAGTGTTTCTAGAATAAAATGCCATGATATAGCAATAAAAACAGAGAATCAAGCATCAATAAAATCCAAAGCTCCTAAAGTAACAGGAATTAGCAATAACTACTTAAAATCTCTTATAAATTATTATTATTATTATTTATTTTTTTTTATTGCCTTTATGATAGTGACAGTTGAAGAGAGACAGGAAAGGGGG
>NW_023339663.1:30280711-30281372 GCF_004916995.1 Morone saxatilis
GATTTGAACCCTGGGCCGCTGCTGCCAAAATCTCTTATAAATTAATATAGCTGGAGCAGAATGTGTAATTCACATTTCCACAGTTTTGTCAACCTACAGTTAGTGTGTTAGTGGACTAAGGCCCATACAGATTGAATCTTGGTCAAGTGGCAAATTGTAAAACACTTTTGATTAAATTGCTATATAAATGCAGTCCATTGGACAATTTTAGACAGAGTAAATATAATAAATATATATATTATATAATAAATATAGCCTGAAGCCAATGTTTTAACATCAAAACTGACCCCTCACTATATTTCTGTATTGTGGAATCACTAACAAAGGCTATTTGTTGCAACATGGCAATGAAGACATGGCTTAATCTGCTGCTGCTGCTATCAGCCTATACACCGCGGTTAAGGCTCAACCGACAACTAAATCGCTTACTCTTTAAACTCTCACATCCTAAATCAAATTAAATGTCAAACCAGCAACACATCTGAAGTGACTCACCACTTTACATGATAAAAGTGACTAAGTATAAAGAACTGGCTATTATTTATTTTTTGCCTCACATGCTTACAATATAACTATAATTCTGGACAGGAGGTAGAGAATCAGAATCAAAATTTTGTTTATTGCCAAGTAGGTTTTCACGCCTACAAGGAATGTGACCTGG
>NW_023339663.1:30281397-30287217 GCF_004916995.1 Morone saxatilis
CTGTAGCCGAGCCACATGAAAAGAGAGCACAGACATTTGAACAGGAGCAGATAGAAAGATGCAAGAGCTCAATGTTCTTTAGTGTCCAGCAAAGGCTGTAGGCAGTGGACACACATGCGATAATGCCAAATCGGGAAAGGAGCTGCAAATGGGGGAGAGTATGGTCTGGAGGCATGGCCGGCAGCGCAGCAAGCGGCATGTCCAGTCATATTGGATAGTCAAAGCGCAGTCCCACTTCCTCTCTCTTTGTTGCAGTGATATCCAGTTTTCAGGGAAATTTGTCGGGGGGAGGAATAACAGTTGTTGGGAGAGCCTTTTTTAATTTTCAACACTGGCCTTTTTCCTTCTTTACTTAAGAACTTGCAGCCAAGGTACATTAATACATGCCTTATAAGGTTAGTGAGGGGCAGATTAAACGGATAAGGTTAGGCAGATGCAAAATCAGTATACAATCCATCGATGGACTGTGGCGTTAAAATTGCAATGTGGGAAGTTCTCCCAGTTTCCCTTCTTTTCCCCCTTTTACAGTTGCATGGCATGAAATTTTCATGTTGCGCCAACAAAAATAAAGTAAAGTCAGCAAGGTGTTTTCTCTTCATCCACCCCCCCCCCCCCCCGCCCCGCGCGCCCGCCCCCCCGCCCCCCCCCCCCCCCCCCCCCCCCCCCCCCCGCCGCCCCGCGCGCCCCCCGCGCCGCGCGCGCACCCGCCCCCCCCGCCCCCCCCCCGCCCCCCCCCCCCCCCCCGCCCCCCCTCTCCCCCTCCCCCCCCCCCCCCCCCCCGCCCCCCCCCCCCCCCCCCCCCCCCCCCCGCCCCCCCCCCCCCCCCCCCCCCCCCCCCCCCCCCCCGCCCCCCCCCCCCCCCCCCCCCCCCCCGCCCCCCCCCCCCCCTCCCCCCCCCCCCCCCCCCCCCCCCGGCGTATAGCTGCATTGGGGTAATGTCCTTAGTATTTGGCGGAATCTGGGTGATTTAGAAACATCTTATTTGTTTTGTGGAAATTCAGGGTGTTCCAAGCCCTTATGTTCAGTGATCTGTGAGTGTCTTTCAAGAGGGTTTTGGCTTATATTATACTTATTTTTATAATATATAAATATTTTTATGGCTAGTGTCTGGTAAGCACATTTGGGGAACAATGAAACCGGAGGTCAAAACCTTGTATGTGTCACACTTGGCTATAAGAACTGATTCTGATAAAAAATAAAAGATTTCAGTCACTTTTTAAGACGTGTCAAATAGTATAAATTGGAAAACTGCTGGCTATTCCCGTTTTCCAACCAAATCAGGCAAAAAACCCAATGATTCTACTATCATCTCATATTCCTTAAATCAGGGCTATAGCTCTGTTCTTCATTTTTTTTTCCCCCCCCCCTTTATGCATTTAAATGTTCCCCAGTTAGGAGGGTTTGCATGAACGTTTTTGGTACGTGATGATGATGTTTTATTAACTTTGGGGTTTGATGTATGCAGTTTTTTGGCCACAATATATATAGGACTGAGTTATTGAAAGGTTGGCAGGGACTAACAGGTCAAGCTATGGAGATAGACTTCTACAACTGTAAGCAGTCCCTTTAGTGATGTTCATGTTCGCATGGCTGGCTTATCGGAGTAGAGAGGGTTGCAAGTAAGGTAAACTGAAAACCAATTTGGCCTGTATGGAATAAGATGTGTCTGGACAGGACTTGTCAACCGGTGCAGGATGTAGCGCTGAGCCTCTCCCAGTGCATGCTGCGGAAAGGCTCTAGTTTCCTACAGGAGTGGTTACATATATATGGAAAGATGGTTGGTGATGTAACCTTCTTGGTGCACCCGTATTTCTTCAGTTATTCCCCGTTGTCATCACTTGCAGTGGCACTCAGTCTCGCACAGAGGGTCCCTGGTTGAGGATTTGACAGGAAGTTAAACAATACTGCTCAGTGTGAAGTGAGAGGGCATATTATGAGGGAGGTAGAGTGAATAAAGGGCTCAGGGTGGGCACGTGTGGACAGCTGGGCAGGGACCTGCGTCGGTGTGCCCTGCCCGCGAGCGGCCCTGCTTGCCGCTGATAAGAGGTTATCACAGATGAGCAAGGAGGAGGCCAGGAATTAGGCAGGCCCGCCTCTCGCTGTCACTACAGCGCAGCAGCAGACAGGATGGCAGCAGACAGTACACGAGACCATGTGCAGCATGGTCTGGATGGTGTGCATGATAACTCATAGCCTGCCATCTACAGACCACACCGACAAGCAACGACGCCACTGCTCGGTGCCCAGTGATCTCGACAAGAAGCAGCTGGAGCTCGACGAATGCGAGAGTTGGTGTAGGACAGTTGGAGGTTGCTGTGAAACCCGTTGCCGCAGCCTGCTGGAATGGATGGTGTTCGTGTGTCAGTAGGGGACTTTGGGAAAAGCGTGTCTGAATTCCCAGAGAGCAAAACAGGCTTCTGTGTAGGGCGGTGGTCTTGGTATCTTATCCACACGAGGGCTGCAGCGACATTACCAGAGAGCACTCTCCTCTCGTCTCTCTCGTCTCTATCTCTTGCTCTCTCACAACACAGCAGCAACCTCCGTCGTTGTTTAGTTCTTTACCCCCTTTTTTCTCATAGTACTTGCATTTATTGGTATTCAACAAAGATGAAAACTAGTATCCAGTGTAGCTTACATGCTTGGCACACAGCTTGTCTGCACGTGCAATGTTATGTGTGTGGTGCAGGCAGTGTATGGACGTGTGTGTGTTCTATAGCAATGGATAATAAAGGTATAGCGGGGTGGAGTGGCAGAGCTTGCCACTCTAGAGTACCTATGGCTACTATGAGAGTGATATAGTATATTTTATATTGCTGATTTTGGTACTGCTCCAGTACTCTGCTGCACCTTAACACAGTGCTCAACAGGACACACGAGCATTCAAACAGTCATGAAAGCACTTACCTCAGTGTAGGTAACTGCTCAATAGTGGTTTCCCTTTTTAAACTTTCAGAGTTCATGTTGTTTTTGTGCAGCAGGACTGTTTCTGGGACTGTTTGCTTGTTTTCTGTGGATTTTGGTTGGAACTTGAACAGTGTTTGCGCGTTTGATCGTGTTTTAGCGATATTATGCATGTTAAGTCTATGTACAGTGTATCGGTAGCTCTTTATGTACATGTCTCTCGATATGTTAATGCTTACAATGAATTTATAGTATTAGTTGACCTCTTAAATTCCAAGTTGCTTTAAGCTGTTTAAGAATGCTTTCCACTTTAATTGACAGTATCTTGGAATACTGTATACTCTGTATGAACTTGAGGGACATTCAAACCCAAGACCTCCATGTTATGTCAGCATCATCACATCAAATGGAATAGGCTGTAGATAGACACATGCGCATCATTTTTAGGGTCCATTAATACTGTTTGTGATGGCTTTCTAATGATTAAGTATTGCTATAAGATTTTTGTGGTATACTGTTAATTTCACAACTATTTTTTATTGGGATATTTGTTTAGTGTTTCATACTGGAAAGGTTTGACCAGGAAGTTACTTATGCAAAGTAGTTTTATGAAGTCAGATTAATTAAAATGTGTTATGATATTCACTCTGACTCGGAGAGCAAAAGGTGAAACATCTTCACAGATTGCATATGTGAGTTACAATGTGTATTTGCCTGTTTGGGTGGTTGTGCATGTTCCCTCGCCGAGAAGCGTGGTCACATGTACAGCTTTAAAAACAGACAGTGAAAACAGTGAATCAGTGGTAAACACCACTGAGATGAAAAAGAACCTGAAGAGAAGGTGAATCAACCTGAGGACTTATAATGCCCCTAGTCGGAAATGATCCAGTAGTCACGAGGCGGTAGACGGTTACATGTTCAGTGTTTTTTTTTAATTACAACATGACTGTTTTTACAGTGTAGTTTAAGACAACTGTGCCCACTTCTATTTAAGTAAATCAACAGAAAACTTATCTTTTTTATTTTACTTTTTTGATTTTATGCTTTGTTTTTTGGTTTCAATAAATGCAACACTAGAGTATTTTACATACATGAAAATCAGTCTTAAATTAGGTACTAAATAAAGTATCTTTTTTATGTTTTTATTTCCACAAGACACTCACCTGCTCTCTGTTTATACGGCATTTATTGAAAATGTCATTCAAGTTATGACAAGTTTACCATATGAATTACAAAAATAACAGAACAAAATAAATCCAAGAAAGAAAACAAAATCCTTTCTAATTCATGTATGTGTGTTTTTGCTTATGAGGTTAATTAATTTTACATCTCTTGTTTATTTTCATTATTTTGACTGGTTGTAGGTTGTGACCTCAGACAGGGGCAGAGGTCAGTATGGGCCAACCAGACAAATCAGCTGTTACATGGTGCCTTCAAGGGGCCGGTTTAAAACTGTAATAATAACAGAGAGAAATTACAAAGCAGAGTGACACTTGTGGTATACCAATTATTACACTTATATCTTTTGATTAAGATACCACTAAACATGACCTTTTCAATGAAATACGCTGAGGATGCTGAAATGATTTTGTTTGGGGGCTTTTTGGAGTTGTGGGGAACATAGATGACCATTTTGGATGGATTTCATTTGGGGGCTCTTCAGAATCAGGAATACAGAATTTGTTTTATTGCAAGATACGTACGAGGAATGTGACTGGTGAGTTAGCTTGCATAAAAGTATCACACCGTATACAAATCAAATATACAAATATACAATTATTCCAAATCACACAAAAATTCACCAGAAATAACAGTATCTTACTTTCAAAATATAAATAGATAAAAATAAGAAAGATGAGAAGAGAAAGCTGTGCAGAAGACGTGGGGGCATTAATGTAATGCATACTTTATATACAGGGTGGGTATAAGAGTCAGTGTCAGTGGGGAATCCGGGCCTTGTTAAGGAGGCCAGCTGCAGACGGGAAGAAACTGTTTTTATGGCGAGACGTTTTAGTCCTGATGGTCCGCAGCCTCCTGCCAGAGGGAAGTATCTTTTCTTTTTGTGACGGGGTGGGAGGGGTCAGCCAGCAATCTTGACCTGCACGCTTCCCTGTCTAGAGGCGTACAGGTCCTGGAGGGATGGCAGATTGCAGCTGATCACCTTGTCAGCAGTTCGAATGATACCAGTGGGAGCAGTTGCATGATGGGAATTGTGGCTAGAAGTGTTGACGTGTGGAGTGGGAGTGTGGGACAGATTGGGCTCTAACAGGTTCACCAGACACCTTGATCCCGACACATCTGCTGATCAACTGAGTTGGTCAATTAAATGACAGCCTCACTCATTAAATATGAGCTGTTTGCTGTGTGAAAGCTTTTGTCTCAAAGCTTCATGTCTGACTTCATTGAAGTGTTTTATCGTGTAAATTAATGAAACCTGAGCGTAATGTCAGAGTTTTTCCTTTCTTCTACACTCAGTTAATGTCAGTCGGAGCAGACTTTGCTGTGCACTGTGTAAAAATAATGACAGTTCCAGCACAACTAATGCATTAAAGCTGCAGCAGGTAATAAAATAAAATAAAAATACTAGCATAGTAATGCAGTAGTAATAAAAGCCATAAACCTTATTAGTACATATTAAATTATTTTTTCTTCTATTCATTCCTTGAAATTAAATGATATATGTTATTCTAAACAAAAAATATAAATAATTATTTTACTGTAGATTTAAAAAAGTGGATTTACTCATAATTAAGATGATGTGATTCAAATGCATTATGACTTGTAATCAACACATACTAAAACTTAGTGAATACATTCAAAAACAAATATTTTTTGAATTTATTAATCAAATGATTGCCACATCTTTTTTTTTTTTTAAGTAAGTTTTTACAGTGGGAGGAGCCAGAGGAATCTGATTGT
>NW_023339663.1:30287234-30289150 GCF_004916995.1 Morone saxatilis
TGTCTCATGTACCACTGTAACAATATAGTGAAGGTTTCAGCTAATATGACAAAAAGTTATTTTTATAAACGTTATCTACTGCAACAGTCTATTTGTTACCCTAAGAGAGTCACTTTCTGCCAGTACATTATAGTATTCATGTATTCATGGTACCATTTTATCAAAACAGTAGGGCAGTGTGATAGCCCAGTCAGCAATAGAAGCATTTTGCAATGATCCATTCAGTTAGACAGGAAACACAGACAGAAATCACTGATGTTATAGCAGTGGTCTGAAAGCAGTGGAAATGAACTAGTTTGACGTGATCCTAACTTTTCTCCCTCTGTCCATCTCTCTAAACAGGCTGCTGAGAGCAGGAAGAAAAAGAGGGAGGAGGACAGCAGCTCCAGAGCCTTCGAGGAACCTCCGGAGAGAAGACTCCGTGAGAGAGCTGCTGTCCTGGCAACCCGGAGCCCCAGCCCCTGGCACGCCACCTCTGCCCCAGAGGCCTCCACACCTGCCCCACAGGCCTCGCTGGAGGGTGTCCAGCTGGAGGTGAGTACTCCAAATGTATACATGAGTGTTGGTTTTAAGCTGCCTCCAGTTTTTCTATCAGTCAGAACCACTCTACCCTCGCACCATGGTCACCACACACATTAATCCCACACTACTGCATAAAGAGTGAAGCTGAAGCTCTTTGTCTCTCTCCAAAAGATTCAGCAAGGCATGGCAGGTGAAGGACAGCAGGAGATCCAGCCTGGACCCCTCCAGCAGTCTGTCTGGCCCGGCCTCTACTCGCCTGAGCCTGTTGGTCTGTCGCCCTCTGCTTACAACACAGTGGTCGAGACACTGATGGCCTGGATCTCGGACTGTCCGTTCAACCCGGAGATGTAAGCCAGGAAACAGGCCAGGTGGAGAGCTCCACAGCTGGAGCACACACACACACACACACACACACACACACACATTTAAAGCCTTTCCTTCTGACTTTCAGCTATCATTTCAAGTTTTATTTTATCAATAAGTCTTTTTAGTTTATAGATACGTTTCATTTCTTCTTTGTTTATAAATAAGTTTCATTATATATATTTTTTTTTCTTAGTTTGTGGATAAGGTTTAATTTATAGATAAGTCTTTTGTTTCTGAATTTGTAGAGTGAATTATATAGTAATTAAACTGTTTGATATTTTCTTTGAAAAAATCTTGAGTAAAAAAAGTAATGGTAAGTATTTACTCACTTTCCGATTCTTTCCTTCAAACAGTTCCCTAAAAAAAAACTACAAAAAGAAATTTTAAAGGAAAGAGCTCGGGAGGGTCTATTCCTTAAAATTTCTTTTTGTAGTTTTTTTTTTGCACAACCTGCCACTAACCATGCCGTCCTACTAGCTGCCACAGAATGCCCCTAGCTGCCACCAAGATCTACTAGTCGCCATAATTTGCCACAAGCTGCCACAGAGTGCTACTTTCTGTCACAGTGTGTAAAACTGGCACCATGTGGCATTTTGTGGTAACTTTGTGTACTCTGTGACAGCTATTGGCACTCTGTGGTTGCTACTATTACTCTTTTACAACTAGTGGCACACTCTGGCAGCTTGTGGCAACCTCTGGCAACTAGTTTCATTCTATGGTAATTTGTGGCACTGTGTGGCAGCTCTATAACAGTCTGTCAAACTTTGGCAACTAGTTGCAATCTTTGTTGATTATTTTGATCAGTTAAAATAATCTAGGTTTCTGTCATGGTTAATGTCATGACTCCAGTCTTTTCTCCTTGTGTTTGCAGTGTTTTTACACTTCTCTGGTGTTTCCTGTTTTCCCCTCTGTCTGTGGGCCTTTCTCATTTCTCTAATTTGTGCTTCCTTGTCTCCTAATTCCTCCGCCCTCCTGTCTGTGACCCGGAAATCAATCTCACACACATAATAGCAGTGAATTAACAGCGT
>NW_023339663.1:30289250-30291408 GCF_004916995.1 Morone saxatilis
ATTATACAAGATATCTCTCAATTAACAAACAAATCCATGTCAAGTTAGGGAACAGATCAGATGTGTGTTTAAAATTGTAATATGGCTATTGTAATTGTATTAATAGTCCCATGTATTTAAAAAATATATTGTGACCCATATTGCAATATGTTTTTACCATATGAAAATGTTATTCATATTGAATTTAATGTAGCGTGTTAATATGTAGCTAATTATTTAATAAAAAAAAGGTGAAGATGTTCCCATCCAGACTGTTTCAGAGGGACCGAACAAAGAACATATAACTGTGAAAAATGTGCCTCAGCACTGTGCAAGACTCCCATGGATAAATCTTTTTATCATAAGGCACACATTAACAACGCGTAATAATTGTTGCTAAGAAGAGGAGACGCGCTTTTACACACAGCTGGTACTACTGTTTAAAATGTGATTCAGTGTTTTGAAAGCAACAACATGTTGATTGAACTCAACAGCTGTGTTTGTAAATCACTCAGTCAGATAGAGCTCTTCAGTTTGAACCACATTGATCTGCTGCTGCATTCTTTTTAAAACTATGGATGCTGCAGCAGCTCCGGTACATTTTAAACCAAACTTCAACAATAAACACCAGCGAGCTCAGAGTTACATTTACAACAGGTCTGTTTCCACCTGTGCGTCACAACGTCCTCCTGATAGTTCCATCGTCTCCATGGCGCACAAGAAAAACTCATTTTTGGCATTTTTCAAATTGTGGCCCAGTCGCCATCTTTCAGTCTTCCATCCAATAATTTCGATGGAAAATTTGGACAATTTGATGCCCTCAAACCAAAACAAAAGGGTTTTCAAATTAATACACTATTGTTAATAAATTCCACGCCTGTCCTGGGGTATTCAATGCGTTCTGCCCATCAAATAATCAGTTTAGACCCAGAAATCATGGAGTAGGAGTAGACCCGGTCTGTGTTTTTCAGCAGAACCTCTGAAATGTCTTAATGTCCAGCTCAAACAGTGACGATAACCTTTACACTAAGAAAGCTTTTTTTAGGTTTTTACGTAGATAAATTAATTAATTAATTATAATAAAATAGATATTTAAAAGTTTTCTCACCTGCACGCTCATTGCCCGACTCATGCTGGCTCCAGTCAGCAGGTGATCACTGATGGGGGGTCCACTGAAGGCCATTTACAGCTCTTCAGCTTTCCACAGTAGTTCAGTAAACCAGGATTTAGTAGTCTAACGAGGTTCGTCTATCCAGGAGATTCCTTCGGCTTCACTTCTCCAACAGTTTTCTCTCAAAGTGTAGGTGAGCTTTCAGCTTCAGGTTTTGCAGCAGGTAAACCGGTGTCCGAATTGAGAGAGAGGAAACAGAATGTCTGCAGAGCTTTTATGCCTGACCTCAGTCGGGTCATCATTCTGTTGCCATGCCATTTTACTGACACATGAGCGACAGACAGACATTATTGTCATATTTAGCCTATTTTTTTTATTATCAGATTTTCAAAATATATAGCTACATATTTTCATTGTATTATTTATTTCTGTCCTAATTTATTGACAACCATTTGTTTCCCTGATGTGGAATCAGCCTACTTAATGCTTCCAATGAAACAAATCTCAGAAAACCTAATTTTACATCAGAATAGACACAGTCTATTTCATGATGAAGGTGGGCAGGAGTGAGGAGTGGGATGAGTATCCAAAAGTAGAAAAGATAAATTCCCACACAGTGTGACTTGCAATACAAACATTTATTTGCCATGTTTACGAGACCTTCATCGGGCAAAGGCACCCAGATTTTGTACTATGTATTGATCCGCCATAGGGGAAATTCAAATTGCACTACATTCCCCTGTACTGTACTGTGCCAATGAGTAAAGAAAGAGAATACAATATAATATATACTCTATATGTACAATGAAGTAGAATATGGTAAGCCCGTGTATATCTATGTGCTTCCCACCTCTGTGGACGACTATAGTAGATAATGATGAGTGACTAGAGAACAGACTGGGAGATCCTATATTAATGATCATTAGGTAATGATAAGTTTATGAATATCTGTGAAACGATCTTACTGACCACTTCATTTGAACCATAGGACGACCTGATACGAGTGTTAGGGCCAGGCAGGAAAAACAAATAAGAGAAGGAAGTTTTTATTATTAATTCAATTCAATT
>NW_023339663.1:30291508-30295682 GCF_004916995.1 Morone saxatilis
GGTCTAGACCTGCTCTATTTGAAAAGTGTCCTGAGATAACCTCTGTTATGAATTGGCGCTATACAAATAAAATTGAATTGAATTGAATTGAAGCAAGGATATCTCATTTTGTTAAATGCCTGTTGCCTCGACTCCTCTCTTCTCTGTGTCTCTCCTCTGTGTGTCTTGCTTCCTCTGCTCCCATCTCTGGTGGGAGGGACTCAGATGTGAGGCATTGCAATATGAATCATATTTGTATGGGACATTGTCAGAGGGTTAGACCCTCCTAAAGACATTTCCTCATGTTTGGAATAGTTCAACACAGACAAACTTAACATGACAACAGTTTATATGAAACATTAATTAACTGAGTGGTATTACAAATTTTAGCAGCACTAATTGTATAATAGCAGCATTTGACGCACCAGTAGCAGTAAAAATCCAGTAAATGTTGTAAAAATATTTTAAAGTTATAAAAAGCAGCTAGGAAGTGATGTTATCAGTGGCAGTAGCTGTATCAGTAGTATTAGAGACATTTGAGTCTTTACCGCAGCGGCCAGGTTCGATTCCAGCCCGCTATTTATTAATTATTAGCGTTTCATTATTAGATCCATCGCAAAGGACAGCAAAAGGTAAAATATTCTCTTGGCCTGACCTAATTTCACCGTCCTGCTCTCATCCCCAAAGTGGCATCCGGTTTGCCGTCTACCGTTTGACAGACTTTTGACTTTTGGAAGAATCTCTACGCTTATGCTGCATTCACATGAATTCAGGCAAAGTGAGAGGTAATAGAAGTAAATCTAGGAAAGGAGATGTCATTTAAGACTTGGATTATACATAAAACTAGTAAGTACTGTATATTACACTCATAGGCAGCATTTCTCCAAACCTATTTAAATGTGTCTGAATAAAGTTAAACTTAAATGCATCTTCTTTATACAAATGTTACCACTTGATTTTACTTTCCTTCCACTAAAGCAAATGATTATATTTACCTGTGAAAACAGCAGCCAATTAATTTTGGGGCTATATTACCAATGATGCTAATTAAGGTTCTGTTTCAGTCAGGTCAAACAATGAGAGTTGTATTGTGCATGTTGGCTCAATGGAAAGGCACTGCTTCACTAAATGGAAGAGAACCTTAATTAGTATCATTGGTAACACCTGTGATTACACCAGCTGACAGTGAATAACCAGAGAGGCATTTGTCTGAAAGTCACCAGTTAATAGTCATTTGTTAAACTGAAACACCTGCAGTGCAGTGGTGCCCTTGCCTTACGAAAGTGAGAAAAAACTTTTAAACTAGGCCTTTTTAAAAGGGTCAGTTGTACTGTAATACCTTGCAGACAAACACCGCATACAACTTGGAGTCTTGTTAACAGGGATGGCTCACACAAGTTCACTTTGAGATGTGAATGTTTTTGTGTCTCAGGAAAACTATGAAACTACTGACTACTACATTTGTAACCAAGAACATTTTATGACATACCAGTTACCACTGATGTATAACTTGCCTTGTCATATACTCATGTTGTCAGGGGTTTCACCTAAAGGGCCAATGTAACATACATGTGACATTATGTAAAGAAAATGAATTACCACATTAAACCATCAGCTCAGTGTACCAAACAAAAGTCTGGGCGTGGTTCTATAATTTGCTCTTTGGTAGTGTATGTAAATTCTCAACAGTCACAGACTGGTCCTATGACATCGTAGCTGAAAACATACACACACAATGAATGAACAACTGTATATACTGTAATCATGTATGAATGTATTTAAATAGTCCCCTTTTTTAATCCCCTGAATGATCCTTGCCACCTTGCAGTCATTTGAAAGGAGTCTCATTCCTCATTTTTCTTCTCTGTTTTCTCTTGCAGAGTCACAATGATGGCATGAATGAATGCATTCAAAACCATAAGGAAGAATTGTGGATTTACATTTTGTCATCAGAAATATTTAAGCATAAACAGACTTTATGCATGAATTTACCTCTCTCTCTAGTTCCCCTTTATGGCCCCCAGCCAGATTCTGCAGGTGGCAAATAGCTTGTATGATCCAACTTTGCCTTTTACCTGACCAAGTGTCCGCTATTACTGAGAAACAGGGGTGACTCAGTTAAGATAATTGTCCAGTAAGTCTGGTCTCAGACTTTTTTCTGTTGTCTTGACTGCTCTTGGACTTGTGACATTGTAAACAAAACCATTGATGAAGCGTGCTTGTTCAGAAAACAGGTATTAGTTAAATTAAAAACCCATCTAGAACAGGAACTGACAATCAATGTTACTCATCTCAATGGCAAAGTCATTTGGTCCCTGTTTCTCTCTCTCTCTCTCTCTCTCTCTCTCTGTGCTAGAAGTGGCAGCAATCCATTTAGCAGGGATTTGTGGCTGTGGTTCCTCGTATTTCTTCATATGGACAATGTTGACAATGAGTCATCCTTTTTGCGGTTTTAGGACAGCACTTTTTCCATTAGTGTTTATTATTGTGAATGGACCCAATTAATCAGCTTCCAAATTCTCTCCCTTTCTTTGTTCTTTTTTTAGCAAACATTCCACAAGGCTTTTATCTCCTGTTGATAACTTCCTCTTCCACCCTATTGGCCTGCACGTACACATGTTTGAGGTGTGTAGTTGGACTGTATACATCCTCATTTCCAGCCAGTGTGTTGAGGGGTTCATCACTTCAACACCCACCTACAATAATTACTTTATCTGTTTTAAGGACTAAACTTGATAAAAACTCTAAGAATTGCGTCAAGGGAATAGGCCACACGGCAAAACCCACACATAGCAGTTCAGCGCTAGGTTAGTGGCTATTCGCCTGGGGGCCAAGGTGCCTTCAGGGGAATGGCCACACGGGCGGGCTTGTGCCAAGGTCCACACATAGCAGTTCACTTTTAGATTCAGTATATTCCATTTGCCGGCCAAAGGTGCCTTCAAGGGGAATTGGGGCCACACGGCCGGCCCACGGCCCTTGCTAAAGCCAGGTCACACATTTAGGCAGTTCACTAGATTGCGGTATATTTCACTTTGGTGGCCAAAGGTGCTTCGTGGGAATTTGGCCAATCGAGGCAACGGTGCCAAAGCCAAGGTCACACATAGCAGTTCATCATAGATACATATTCCACTGAGGCCAAGGGCTTGCTTCGGGGGGGGAATGGGCCACACCGCGGCGGTGATCAAGGTCCACGCATAGCAAGATTGGTTTCACTGATTGGGCGTCCGGCCTCCCTTCTGCCTGCTTTTTGGGGTTAAGGTATTTCGCGCTCACTCCCCAATATCTCTATCGCTAAACACTATCTGGACAGGCGAGGTGATGGACGGCTCCGGACCTAGGACGCCAAATCTTAATTATATGTACTTCTTAATAAACCATTCCAAACGGGGGTGAGTTGGCTGGCACTGCAACTGACAATTATTTGGTCAAATTTCAAATTCACAGGGATTGGGTTTGAATTTTAAGGGATGTTCCAATAATATCGGCCCTTTATTTATTCGACCTTAAAAAATATAATCATCGGGGAATTATCGGTATCTGGGTTTTATAACCGATGGTTTGTTTTCTGTAGGCTTCAGCATTTCCGAGCCCTGCCATTGAACGCAGCAATTTTCGAGGGGGCCTGGCCCATCGAACGCCAGCAGGACGCTTTACGGAGTTGCGCCTTAGATGGCGGTTATAACAACAACTACACGCTGAGACTGCGTTGTTGCTAACCGGGTGCGTAACAAGCAAACAATTTAAAGCTGAATGATTTTGAATATTAACACAAATAAGTTGCGAATGCACCTTAAATATTTGTTACGCCCCTGCTATGGAGTCTGTTGCCTGTACCGAAACTAAGCCAATTGGGCTTGAATTTACCATTAGCGACTGCCTCTTCCAGGTGGCCATTATATCACACCCCATTGTAACACCACACCTTGAACCAGAGCTAGCGCTTTAGCGCTTAGCTAGGCGTTATTAACGGCGTAGGCTGAGCGATTTTAGTGTTTTGCGGTCCTTTTCCAGTATTAATACGAATGGGAAAGTTTGGAAGTTTGTTTCTCTTTTTTACTCTTTGCACCCAGACAGGTGTTTGCCATTTTTGGTGGAAGCCATGTTGCATTTATGGCTTATTGCATCCCCAGTAGGGGCATGCACAATAAATGTAGGCATAATGTGGTTTACATTCCGACATACCGGAGATATGTTA
>NW_023339663.1:30295707-30301098 GCF_004916995.1 Morone saxatilis
TGTTGTTACCTAACAGTTTTGGTGTAAAAAGCCTGCATATATCGGTATCGGGTAATATCGGTATCGGAAATTGAGAGTTGGACAATATCGGATATCGGCAGAAAAGCCAATATCGAGCATCTCTAGTTGAATTTGCATTAATTGTTGCTATCATAACTTCCTCTAGGGACACCAATATGCTATTTTCCCTTTAATTTAAATAATTTAAAACTATGGGTTGTATGCGTTTGTCTGTTGTCTGTGGTTTTTCTTTTGGTCCTATGCAGGGAACACTGTGGAATGTGATGTCCTTTACTGTGTCTGCAGTGCAGGTGAGTTGTCTAGAAGCACCAAATTTTCTCCATTACTTTAATCGCCAATCAGCTTTAATATATTCACAAATGTTGACAAATTCTTAACCAGTCAGGATTCGGCTGGACCATACTTGCATACATTCTGCCACTTCCTTAGCCTTCTTACTTTTTAAGGGATGAACTTCTAACCATTTAGTGAAGACCACCATGACACGTGTGTGTGCGCCTCACTTTGATATTAAACAACATTACAAAGTTACATTTAATGCAGATGCTCATCATGCTTTCTATGGCACTCGTACTAGAATCATCAACATTGCATAAACATTTGGTGGATACAGTGCTGCTGTGTGCTTAATTCTATACTTAATGCTTTTCAGCATTAAGTCTAGAATTCCGTTTACTTTCCAAGGATCCATCACTATTTAAATTGCTTGCTGACTCGGATTTTCTGCTGAACAAAAGACCTATCACCTGCCCCATTCTGCTTTTATACTCACTCGCCTGTGCCAGATGTTGGTGATCGCTTGATCTTAAGTCTGAACATAATTTAGAAAAAATGTGGGCGCGGATATTAGTCAAATCAGGTTTATTCATATAGCATTCCACCGGTTGAGCCAAATAACTTCTGCTTCAGCCCTCCGTTAACTAGAATTTGGATAAAATTATTTAATTGTGGGACCACTTATAGCTCACCTATTAGAGCTAGTGCACCATGTACTGAATTAAGTACATTAAGCACAAGTAAATTAAGTCACCAGCCAAAAACTGGTAATGTTTTAAAAAATAATATTCAGTGAACTATGAGAGAGTGAGAGAGTGAGAGAGAGAGAGAGAGACTCTCTCTCAGATGGTCTTGTTTGTTTATGTAGGTCATATAGAGGCATCAGTATTAAATTGTGACTCTATTCTTGTGAAAACAGTAGCACATTTATCTATTGGTGAATTTCATTTACTTTGTTACATATTTATTTTGACTAGCTAATGTTGTGACTACTGATTTTGGACTATTGACATCGATAAAATACATTGAATCAAGCAAATGTTTTGTAGTTTGTTCATGTGTATGTTTGCATCTGACAAAAAGCGTCCCTACAAATGTTATCTAGGTACAATGTACTAAATTTCTGCCCACCCTTTTGTGTGTCAATAAATCATACAAATGAGCTTTCAGACAGTCTCTCTGTAGAGGTAACGGTGGTGTCGCACTCATATGTGCACAAGAAAAGTAATAGAACACCTTGCCAATTGTGCTATCAGAAAGGCAGTTTCACACGATGATCCAACAAGCACTTCATTCAACGCATATAATTCAGAATATAAAGTATACCATGTGAGTTCAATTACGTTTTATATAATGCGGCACCAAATGTTTCTGTTCATGTCATAAATAGAAAGTGGGCAGAGCTCTGAGCCAGACTCAGACAGGGCTTGCCAAGACTGTTTGAAGTAAGGAAAGGGGTCACTGAGTGTTTTATCTGGGGGACACACCGATTTCATGCTAGCAGACCTTTCAAGGGTCTTTTTTTAAAACACAGATAAGAGGATCGGCAAGTGGCTGGAGAGGAGCAGTCAAAACAAGCCCTGGAACAGACAACCTCAGCTGACACAAGACAGCTCTGGTAAGCCTCGTTTTCACCAGTCCAAACCTTGTGTCTTCATTATTTCATGTATCCTGACACAAACATCTGTCTTTTTGTATTTAACAGCAGTGTGTGTCCACAATCTGACAGTGAGCATGCTCTTCTGTGCTGATCATTTAAATTTGCAATTGAAGGAAGAGTCCATTAGCTTTCAGAGGACTAATCTGTGGAGAATGCTCTATCAGTCAGCACTATCGGCAGCTCCTTCAGAAGAGGAAGGGTGATGTCTCTCAGTTTTAAAATGGATCCTAAAAGACAAGAGAGAAGTGAGTGTGCCAAGTGACTCATGTCAAGTGGACATTCTTATCTAGGAAAGATGGGGTGTCTCTCTCTTGCACTGGCTCCACTGCTCTCAAGGCAGCCAGGCAGTGCTGGTACACTCTCAGGCAGAGAGGAAGTCTGCTGTACTAGGAAGGGTAGGCACTCTGATTTTAGAAGAATGACTAAGAAATGAGAAGTAAGAGTTTCTAGAATTGGGGGGGGAAACTCAAGAACAGAAGGTTGTGTAGATTAGATGGGGTCTTCTGCAGGATGGTTTAGGATGTCAGCAAGTCCAACAGGGTAGGAGTTCAGGAGGAGGAGAGGTGGACCAGTCCAAAGCAGACTGCTCTTCTCCAGGCAGCTCATCCCTCCTCGAGACAGCCTGCAGCCACAAGCCACCATGACGGAGTGGACCCTGCTCAAACGCCTCCTGGATGCTGTTCACCAGCACTCCACGATGATCGGTCGCCTGTGGCTCACTGTTATGGTCATCTTTCGGCTGCTTATCGTTGCCGTGGCGACTGAGGACGTGTACTCTGACGAGCAGGAGATGTTTGTGTGCAACACGCTGCAGCCAGGGTGCTCGACCGTCTGCTATGATGCGTTCGCACCCATTTCGCAACCTCGCTTTTGGGTCTTCCACATCATCAGTGTCTCCACACCTTCCCTCTGCTTCATCATCTATACATGGCACAACCTGTCCAAGCTGCCCCACAACACCACCAAGAGACGGGGGCAAGGAGTAAGGGATATCCCAGGGCAGGAAGGCCCAGATGTAGGGCAAGGCGGTGGACAGGAGATGTATGATCGGAGCTGCGACTCAGACAGCTGCTCCATCCACTCCCATAAGCATCTAGGCCATAGCCTGGCAGATGTGCTGGAGGGCATCACTGCTCAGAACCTCCAGAGGGGAGACCCTAACAACATGGTGTCCTTGAGTCACGCCAGAGCATGCACCTTCAGGGAGGGGACTGCAGATGGTCACGTGGTCTCTGGAGGGGTTCTGTCTAAATGTTATGTCTTCCATGTGTGTTTACGGGCTGTTCTGGAGGTGGGCTTTGTCCTCGCCCAGTGGAAGTTGTTTGGCTTCCAGGTGCCAGTGCATTTCCTTTGTACCTCAGCCCCCTGCAGCCAGCCCGTGGACTGCTACGTATCCAGGCCCACGGAGAAGACCATCTTCCTGATCTTCATGTTCTGTGTGGGTGTTTTTTGTATCCTGCTCAATCTGCTGGAGCTCAACCACTTGGGCTGGAAGAAGATCCGGCAGGCGGTGAGGCTGAGGGAGAGTGCATCCTGGGGACGTTGTCCAGGTATGAGGAGGGGATATGAGACCTTCCCTCCAGACAGCCCTTCTCTCACATCTTCTATAGGCTTCAGGGGTGTGACCAGCACCACCTGCCTGCCCACTTTGGACCTGGTGGTGGGTCACAAGCCTGAATGGACCTGTGCTGTGAACTGTGGCAGGATAAGGGAACCTGAGGGGGTCAGAGAAACAAGACAGGGGCAACCAAAGAGACAGGACTCCCATAAAGGAGACAGGCAGCCTCTGAAGAGTAAGAGAGAGATCAGAGGCTCCAAGCAGAGGAGTACTGAGGTCTGGATATAGTCTACGACCCCTGGGGAAGCATGCCCTTATTTGTGTAGACCCATGGATCTCACTTTGGAATTCAAAGTGTCCCCAGCAAATGTCACCATTTAAATAAATGGTTCACCCAATATTTGTTCTAACTTACCTTTACTTGAATGTAGACCAGGACATTGTTTCAATGAAATATACACTACTGGCAATTTCTATAACTAAGTTTTTATTGTACACCACAAACTAATTTTACCTCATTTTACTGACATGGAGGCAGAAATCCCTGAGACAGATATCTCAAAGCCTGGACATATAAAAACAAAACTATCTGCATGGCTAGACACAACAAGAGGTAACACAGAAAATACTTTTTTTGAGGTCCACCTAGCTTAACCAATGCAGTCTAATCCAGCCATCCTGCAGTAAATCCTGCTTTCATGCAGGTTATAATTTTCAGTTTTTGCTCAAAGTGTTGAAGAAGAGAAGTTAGTGTGTTGATTCAGCTTCCATTGTTGAGGCTGTGGTTTGCAGGGCTTTTGGATTGTAAGGCATTACACTAACACAATTAGTATTTTGTCTTCAATATTTATTTAAGTGTGACCAGTGTGCATTAATGAGTAGATATAGTATGGATCTGCTGGTTAAGCTGCATACTATATAACTGCAAAGTCCATAATTTCATTCCAACAGGACATTTCCTGTCTGTATCCCTACTGACACTTTCGAATAAAGTCAAAAAGGCCAACATGACCAATAAATTGAATCAACCCCTACTTAAATGACATGGTTAAAGATCTTATATCTACTGCTCTGATTGGATTCATTCTGTCAACAAATGCCTCTCCTATCCATTAAAAAGAAACCCTTCACATACTGCACCTCTGGGACAAAATCTTAACTGGATGGATTGTCTTAAAGCCTAAAGCCATTAAAATATGTGATTTAATCCAGTGTTTAATTCAATTCAATTCAATTTTATTTGCATAGCGCCAATCTATAACAGAAGTTATCTCAGGACACTTTTCAAATAGAGCAGGTCTAGACCGAACTCCGTTTACCATATTACAGTATGTTTGTGTGTGCCATACTATGTTGGACTTTATAATGGAATCAAAATCTATGTGGATGTGCCATGTACTAATTGGTCACACTGCACAGGGTCAACAGATGGCTGGGTAGGAAGGAGACTTCAGAGACTGATCACTGATGAGAGGGGTTGATCATTTAAGGCAAAGGCTCCCAACTTTTTTTGTGTGATTATTTAATATAAAACAATGTCTACTTGTTACCCCTCATGAGTAATTTTTAGACTTTCATTTGAGCAGCTTTCAGAGGCCCAAAGAGATTAAATTATACAGTATTAAAGGACCAGTGTGTAGGTTTTAGTGGCATCTACCGGTGAAGTTGCAGATCACAACTGTGCTTCACTCTCCCTTTCCGAGCACGGAAACTATGGTGGATGCGAAACGTGAAAAATGTGAACAGCTCTATCTAGAGCCAGATTGGTTTGTCCGTACTTGGCTACTGTAGAAACATGGCCACTACATCGCAGGCGACCCGCAGCGGCTGTAGATATAAACAGCTCATTCTGTAGTAAAAACATAATTCCTATATT
>NW_023339663.1:30301198-30303616 GCF_004916995.1 Morone saxatilis
GTCACTAGAAGCACATTCATGACTGTTTCTGTGTTGTAACGTTAGCTAAGATAGTGAATCAGAGAGGCTAACTCTCTGGTGTTTGTCGGGGAGTGTCAGGCTACCCCTACGTAGCAGGAAGAGTGGTGAGTGGCTTTATAAAAGGGGGAAGAGAGCACGGGTTGGTTGGTGAGAAAAGCCACCACCACATATGTCACCTCCTTCAGATCAGGCAGTAGCAAAATCAGCTGCAATAGCCAGTTTCAGCCAGTAGATGGTGGTCGCAATGCATTTTTGTAACACATTACGCCTCATGCAAGAAGCGATATATGAACAAATGTTTTCTTTTTTTTCTGTTCTCTTAGGTACGAGAACAATTTAGTTTAGTTGTCATATATTGTCTTTTTATTTAATATATCATATAATAAGATGAGATATATGTGTTGAAGTAATTATAGAGATGGGATTATTACATTGGTGGGCTAAAGAAATACAATTGATCCACTGATCCCTTTTTGTATGAATGGTGAATGTGGTTGCTTTTAGATTTGTGCAATAATCTGATAGGTTAAATTCTCCCACACCTCCAATACTACTGATACTGTGTTTGTCTGTTGACACTGCATTTAGTTTAATTTACTTTAATTCCACTATTCCACTGCTGTTCTTCTTATAGATATTTCTTAAATATCAATTTCTCATCATATATATTGTCATCATTTTTAATTTGAATGGCCAGGATAGTTAATAGTTATTAACAACATTTTACACAAATCTTTTTAGCATTTTAGGACATAAAAGGGATAAAAACAAGGCAAAACCTCTTTCCTGCCACCAATTCCAGTGACCACATGTAAATCCCAGTAGAAACTGGTGGTCAGTGACATATCATGGCAAGCTAGCTAGCGTTAGGCCTATGGACTTCAAAACAAAAGATCAAAACAAAGCTCTCTGGATACGTTTTTCAAGAGGCCTTGCATTAAGAAAATGGAACAGACAGCGGCAGTCAGAAAAGAGCCATATGGTGCTGACACCGGGTCCAGCTGCTCTGGCCAAAAAACAACCGCTCCAGCAGCTACACCAGGACAACTATACAACTATAGGCAAATACTAGTCTGAAAACTGTTTTAATGAGATCTTAAAATAAGAGTAAAAATCATATGGTAAAAAATGTGGACTATGCTAAAGGATTTTATTCCTCATTGAGGTATTTTAATTCATTTGTTTATTCCCCTGAAGTGTTATATGTATATTTTCTGTGTGTCTGTCTATCCTTTGTTGGTGGCTCCAATTCTTAGCCAGGCCACACAACCTGCCCTTATATAGGGGGGCACTACCTATGCTAATACTAATGACAATCAGTCACTTGCCTCCACTTTAAGTGGGATTCATCATCAGCTCACCTGGGTAAGACCAGATTTAGGTGCATCTGGAGTTGAGTCTCTTAACAGAAAATTAAAATAAAAAATAAAGTTTTATCCTGAATCAATTAACACTAAATACCCATATACATGTTTACATCTCTTTACTTACTCTTTAATGTGCTTCTACAGCAGCCTCCACTCTTCTGCTTTCAGTCTTCCACTAGAAGTTAGAACCTGCCATTATTGAGAGATAACAATGATGTTGGGTGATGAGGTTGGGCTCACAGTTGGCGGCTTCAGTTCATCTCAAAGGTTTTGAGTGCAGGCCAGTCAAGCTCTTCCACAGCAAACTGGGAAACCATTTCTCCGGAGCTGGCTTTGTGCAGGGGGAGCACGGTCAGGTGGAAACACGAAAGGGGCCGCAGCTAAGCTGTTGACACAAGTTGTCAGCACACTGTTGTTGCTGTAACATTAAAAATTCCCTTCATTGGAAAAACAGCCACATGACAAAAGTACACACATTATACTGGCCATACAGTGTAACTCACAGATCAAGATGCACACAAACAAAGCACACGTGAATGGTGGCTTGATATTTGCTTGTCATTTATTTACGCAATATATTTATTCATATATTCATTTACAACATCTATAAAACACCTTTTGCATAAATTATGCTACTGAAAAAATAAAATACAGGACTGCGCAGCTAGTTTCCTTTGCCTAGAAGTTGTAAAATGAATACTGAGGAGAGAATTTTGTGAACTGCAAAGGCAAACAGAGGTACAGTGTTGAGAGAGATCTTGTTTTAGTGTATCAAACAGTCATTTATACTGTGGGGCTAACTGCAAAAAATAAAAGTTTAAAAGAGTAATCCTGCATTCAATCTTAAATCTGTCCACTTGTTTCATGATTGACTGCATTTAGAACAGTTTGTTAAGTTGTTTTCAGTTGTACTGAATACAGGATTTAACCTCCTGATGGACATTCCTTTCTGTAATGTATTGTGACTGTGTTGCAGATAGCACCCTGTGCTAAGAGCTCCCCGGTATCCAACATCCATAATAACAATCTT
>NW_023339663.1:30303657-30311391 GCF_004916995.1 Morone saxatilis
TGAACACCTAAGCAACTGCAAGCTAACAGTAAGTATCCAATACATTTTCTTTATTTTCTCTCTTTTTTGTATAAAGTTGGTCCACATACGATAAAAGATGAAAAAAAATAACGTGGATTAGGAATGCAGTTCGTCAAGTATGTATTGTATGTATTAGACACAAAGGTGATTTTAAGTCTGGGGTTATGTCTGTTCAGTAACTCTGTGGATAAAACACACTTTTTTCCATAAGAATATTATAGAGTACTGCAAATTCACCAGTGAAAGGCAGTATTCAAATAGTGGGCAAATAAATGGTCCCTGGCTTAGTATTGCGTTTGGCTGGAATTACCTGTACTCTGATAGCTCATGTGGTAAATTCAATATAATGTTATATTTTAAAAGCACAAATTCCATCAGTACAACATCAGAGTCATACTCACCACCCTGGTAAACACACTTTTAATACATTTAACATAAACACTGTTTCAACATTTTACTGCAAATGTTTAAAACTAAAAGCGTAGGAATAGCAGATTTTTTCGTGTTTTCTGATTTCAAATGTTTCTTTAAAGCAATAGAAACTTTAGAATCTGCTAGACAATGAAACAATCCTTTAGGTTTATATTATGGCCACTTTCTCCACTCATGTTTTGTCTGCCATTTTGGCATGGTGTACGGCTCCAAATACCACAACACCCATGATCCTCGGCTGCTCTTGCTGTTGATAATCAGAGCTGTAGCATGCTTTGTTGCTGCAGTTGTGAACGAAACATGATACTACAGTTGCTGATTTTCATTTGTTCATCAGTAAACTGCATGTTGTAAAACCAATTTTCTCAAAAGTATAATTTTTAGCGTGTCTACTACTAGCAGCAGATATGACAGATCTTTAAATTCCATGCTCTGTGCATACTTATGAATATCATATTCAATTTCTGACAATAGATTCTCCTAAATGTTACACACTGGACCTTTAAACTGAATAATTTAAAGGTGCACCCATTCTGTAACTCTATGTCCTGTGAGTAACAGTAAAAGCTTTTAATGTAAAAACCTTTAAAAAGAAGCTCAAAGTAAAGCAACTGGAATGAATGAAAGAAAACCATATTTATATCAGAGCAGCAGAGTGGTAAGTATGACAAGAATCTGTTGGAATTAGTGCTGTGGAAATGTATCATGAATTTGAACTGGCTGAGTTTGTATCAACAGCATGTTAAAAGCCAGGAGCAGATCAGAAAACAGGGAGTCCTCTTATTAAAACATGATCAAATAAACCTAAAAAACAGTGGGGCATTAGAAATCAAGTTTAAAATAAAAGTCAGATTTTCTTTGCGGTTGAGGGAAATAAAGGCCTCTCAGAGAATTTACTGTGATTGACCTCTTGCACCCTTTTGTCTGGTGGCATTTAACTAACAACCACTGTCAGGAGACAGCTGCTTCTCAGGCTGTCAAGGTGTTTTACCGACTTGCGCTAAATTAACAGGTCTATCAGCACAACCACACAGTAACTGCAGGCCTTTACTTATCCTATGGCTTATCGCTAGCTAACCAGAGAGCTGGAACAGGGGTCATCTACTTCCACAGACTCATCCCATTTAAGATGTGACACAACCATTTTTTCAGTCTACGTTACAATAATTGAGAGAGTGGATTCAACATAACACAGTACAAAGAACATCTGTGGTTATATAAATCTAAGTATTTACCATTTTGGCTTCACGTATATCTGATATGGTAGTGATTCTAACCCCGTTGTGAATAACACAAAGTGCAATGCCGAAGAAAAGGAAAAAACATCAACAAACAAAAAAGGTGCGTATCCATAAACGCATGTGGTACAGTAGGTAGTTTCTAAAGCTTCAGTGCAATACAGACATTTCAAAAAGCACTTTCATATGATTTCAGTGTGACAAGGCATTCATCCCTATTTGACACAGAGCGGGCGGTACAGTCCTTATATTATGTCACAATAAGTCAGAGCATGTAAACAGAGAGAGAGATAGACATTCAGAGAGATCCTCACAGTCGAAACATTGTCGTGTTCTGATACACTTAAGAGCACAGCAGGCAAACAGGCAGGAGAAGAGAGGACGCCAACAGGAAGGTACAGAGTTACGACACAGGTAGGACCGACGTGAACACACAAGTAACACACGTCACATACTGTCTAGCACTATCCCAGTGGAATGTGAGGCTGACTTTTAGTGGTGTGATCGATGTTCAAGAGCCGTGGCTTGAAATGTTCACAAAATAAAAGTGTGTCTAAAATAAATAGCGATGGAATGTTTGTGCAGAGCGCCGTCGAGCTAAAGCCTACATCGATCATAGGTTTGATTTCACATTTTAAATGATGATTCTGGTTTATAACAGCAGTAATTTTGGCCATCATTTCCATCAGTTTTGAGAGCATTGTACTCAGCAAAGTGGCTGACAGGCTAGAAACACAAGCAGTCAGACAATCCCAAAGAATAAACAAGCAGACAGATTATCCAGATTATCTAATGCAGTGATTCCCAACATTTTTCCTTAAGGGAGCCCTATCCTATCATTGAGTAAACTGACTCAGTGACATATTTTATGGATATTTCATATTCAATGCATCACAATAACAGTTGTTCACTGATTACTCTGATCCCGCATTAGAAAAGTTCAAAGATTAGATTTTAAATAATAATCTAAACTTTAAATATAATTTGGGTTTTTTTCCACATAAATGAGAGTTGGGAAGCAGTAATCTAAACAACGTCTTTGGGGGGTAAAACTGAAAGTGAGCATGCCTGAGACATTCATAACAATTCTTGATTGCACAAGAACAGTGTTCACGACTATGTCATGGTCAGCAGGTCAAAGATAAATCAGGAAGTTGTGAACAGTGATGGATGTACACAACAGACAGTTTTTTACCTTTTCACGTAATTTTCTCTCTTTAACCTGGAGGTTTGTCTAAAGCAGAAACAGTTTGTATTTGGCTACTATGGGGTAGAACACCACAACAAACTGCATATGACACGTGTATTATGACATATTATAACTTTATGTCTTCTAACGCTGTCTGTCTGCTGTTTGGTGTACAGGCCTGTCCCACTGTTGGTATTAAATATTGTCTGCTGCGGTGCTTTGCTTCCCAATCTAAACTTACAGAGTACATTGTAATAACTACTGATATAAATGCCAAATAATGGCCAAAAGTACGAGAAGAACAAAGCTGAAATAAACTGGAATTATCCTTGAACTTTGGCAAGACTTGACTTGAAGGCCTCACAAAGCGCCACATACAAAAAAGTGAGGCTTGTGTTTAGAGAATAAAACAAAACATAAAATTATTTTAAAATATAAAGCAAAACCAGGGAAATACAAGGCTGTGGCAGCCATGTTGTTTTTCTTAAACATACAAGCTGGCCATCAAAGGGTAAGTTCACCCAAATTAAAACAAATCATATTTTGTTAGCCACATCTTGAATTTTTTAATTTCTATTTAATCCTGTGAGAGCCACAAATTAAATCTCATTCACCTCCATTGTATTAGGGTGAAGCCAAAAACCTCACAGACAAATATCTGGACAAAACTTGGACAAATAACTAAACTTGTCTAAACTTGGACAAATAAAACCAAAACTATGTGCATGTCTTGATAATATTTGGGTGAACAGCTCCTAAACATCAACCTGATTCATGTTTCTACTTGGATTATGTTAGCTTCTTAGCTAGCTTGTATGTAATCACTATGACGTGAGAGATCCATGACAGTTCAGGCAATCATATAAAGGGATTTGTGGTGCAAATACAAAGCCTTTTTCATTTTTGGGGTAACTATATGACAATGTAATGGGATTGAAAATATCCTGAAATGTTCCTATTGTGACGATAATGCAAATAAAAGTATAGAAATTCTTTGTAGTGACTAACAGTGCAGTCAAGATGTCCACTTCTAGCAGAGTTGAGGAGCCTCAGTTTGTGATAAGTGGGCAAAAACAGGCAGACAGTTCAACAATAGAAACTTGAATAAACAGGGAGCAGCGTCATCTGAAGGACTGACGGGATGGAGTTTGGTGACTGTTTCACCTTGGTCAGACCAATTAGGAAGTGTCCCAATGGCTTGGGTTGGGTCAGTTGGCTTCAGGTTCATAAATATTAACAGAGAAAACAACAGCGACTTTGATCTTAAGTTGGCTTGGGACAAATCTACTACCTCTCTGGCTCGGTTTAAAAATCAGAAGACAGACATTTTTGTTCAGCTTCGGCTGAGCTGGCCCCTGTGTGTTTCCAGGTGAGGCCAGAGTCGAGCTGAGGACAGAGGCTGAGTGTGATGAGGCAGGAGGGAGTCCGCAGAGGACTCGGGGTGCCGGTCTTCACTGAGGCAGGGGGACGATGACGTCCACATAGTTGATGGGAAAAAAGCCGGACTCGCCATTGATCATGCCCTCGTACCAGTTCTCGTCTATCTGGTTGGTGAGGATGATGATGTCGCCCTCCTTGAAGCCCAGCTCTCCCTCGTTCTCTGGCTCAAAGTCGTAGAGGGAGCGACAGCACGGCTGGTCCAAAACCTCTGACTCTGCACCACAGGAAAAGATTGTAAAATGATTGCAAATTAATGACAAGAAATGGCTTCTTTCCTACCTTACCTATGTTACTGAAGTGTACAGTTTACACTAAAGCCGCAACTAATGATCACTTACATTATTAAGTCATTTTTCATTAATCGATTGAGATGTGGTTGAAAGTCTCAAAAAACTAATGAGACAACCTGAGTCAATGGCGTTTGCTCAGTAGTCAATACTCAGCATTAATACTGAGCCATCTCCTTGACAACTGTACAAAATCCATCTGCTGGTGAAGATCGTGAGATGTGGTTAAAAAGACATTAAAAAGCAAGTAAGTGGACCTTAAGACGGATGAAGACCATGAGATACAGTTGAAAGCTCAGAAGAAAGCTAGTAAGTGGACCTTGAGTGGATGGGGTTTGCTCATTTGTCAGCCATCTCCATGAAAACTGAGAAAACATCAACTGATTAAGACAATGAGATACAGTTGAAAGTTCAAAAGAAAGGTAGGAAAACGACCTTGAGTGGATGGGGTTTGCTCAGTTGCTAATACTCAGTTCTTACACTGAGCCGTCTCCATGACAACCGAGCAAATCCATCTGCTGATGCAAACTGTGAGATGTGGTGAAAAAAGACTTGAAGTTATTATTAATTTTAACTAAGACTTTTTAAAGATGTGTTTGTGGCATCTCTTGAGCAACTCCATCTACTGATGAAAACCATGAGGCAGTTGAAAGCTCTGAACAAAGCTTGTTAGTGGACCTTGAGTACTAATACTGAGCCATCTCCATGAAAACTGAGCAAACTTCATCTGCAGATAAAGACCCTGAGATGCAGTTGAAAGTTCTAGAAAATTATAGTAAGTTTACCTTAAGTCAAACTATAGTTTCTAAGATCATGGATGAAAAATGTTATGTCCCTAATGTATAATTATAATTAGAACTTAACTTAATCATCTGTTATGTTCTATGTGTGTTAATTACTACATTACATTAATGGGTAACAACTGTCTTTTCATTGTGCTACCTTGGTTGTATAATGACAAAATAAATTACATTGTACCTTGTATGATATATGATTCATATGAATCCAGCTGTTATTGTTTCTTAATACAAGATTCAACTTTCTGTCAATTACGCTTTTCAGAACAGATGTACACAGACGTGAATTCAGAGGTGTGTGTTACTCACGGTGAATATTGCCATTGGTAGTGGGGCTCTCAGGCCATGACAGTGGAACAGAGGATATATGATCAGCTGGGTGAGATGTAAAGACAAATGAGATGGTGTTGAGCACAAGACAACACTAAACAATGCACACACTGCGTATATATGATGAAGAAATCATCCCGAATGTGCCCTTTGAATCTACAGCGCATCCCTCCGTACTTCAAGTAGAGTAGTTGTTTCTGACTTTGACCGGTATACTGCCACATTCTCCTTTTCAACCACATGTGAGCACCGAATCCACTTTAAAAGGTAGTCAAAAATGCATCAGCAACAAAATAAATATAATGAATCACAAAACTGTCACATGAGAGCACAACAGCGGTAGATCAAATCGTACCGTAATCATATTGTATAATAATCACATTGTATCGTATCATACTCGTGTCATACAATAATCGCATGGTATCGTATAATAATCACATCGTGTACGGGGCTTGAAAATGACAGGCTGGATCCTTTATCAACAGACAGACTTACCTTTTTTCTACTTAAAGTATTTTTTAACTATCAAAATAACTGTTGTTGTTGAGTCTAGATGTGATCTTTTGTTGCAGAAAACTAAGATCAGGTGTGGAACTGAATGTGGAACAGATGAAAAGTTCAGTTTCCAAAGATGGAACTGTTCTAAAAACAGTTGACATGGTAATCTGCATTTGGTGAGGGAGGAGAAACAGTTGGTTTACATGTGATCGAGCCACATCTGGATATGAGAGACATTATTTCCAGGTGGAGGGGAGCACACATATTGTAACCCAACCTAAAGGATGAAAACATTACATGTGAACACTGTATAAAAGGAATACCTACTTTTCCCATTGACTTTGTGGCTGATCTGGATATCTGTAAGGGGTAACAGAAACAAAGTGTACACTACAACTGAAAGCAAATAATGAAGATGGGACTGACAGAGAAATTGATAGAAAAGAAAGCAGAAAGACAGATCAAATAAAGACAGATATGTGGCAGCTGTACCGGTGGATTTGAGCGAGGAGCTGTAGGAGAGGCCGTTGTGCTGACTGTTGTCCAGGGTCTCCATGCTGCTCCTGATGGACGTTGGTTTGAACTCTCTCTTGGGCCGGCTACTGGCTGTGGATATCCTGGAATGAAAAGGTAGCAAGGTGATGCTTATTGATAATTTATAACTACAACTGTACAATACTGACTTAGAGCAGACCAAACGATGTTGGTGGATCCTCTAACTGTACGCTACTCTGTCCGACAGCTGCACTCTACACTGAGTTTCACTGAGTTATTGACGCAAGGCTTGTTCCCACCCAATACTCGTAGTCTAATTCAAATGAACCTAACAATACATACATGCCCCGACCCATGAACGGTTCAATCCCTAGTGTCAACTGAAACTTTACTGACCAATGTTGATGTTTTTTAAGATTGTTTCATTTCATGATTTTGCTCAAATTCAATAAGAAGAGAAAAGAGCAAAATAATGTAAAGTATGTTAAAATCACTAAACCTAGTGAGGATGTCAGTGTGCCTCCAATATTTCTCCAAAATGCCATGCAGGTCACATGCCTGTGAAGTAATTACTGGCAGCAAAGTGAAGCCAGCACATTGCTTACGTCTTCTGGAGCTTTTTGCTGAGCTCCTCCAGAATTTCACACGACTGTCGGTGGTACTCTACTGCCGCCTCAATCAGTGCCGACAGCTGGCTCACCTGCTCCACCTATTGGCCACAACCCAATGCATGCAACACACAAACACACACACACACACACACATTAATTAATTACACTCCAGCAAAGTGACATAACTCATTTAAAAACACTGTAATGATTATGATGATCAGAAATTCAAAAAAAGAAATAAAAAACAAACCATTAAGTTATGATTTGACTTTGTATATACTGAATGTCAGTACAGTGTAAACTTATATTTATGCCTGTCTGGTCATGTGTTGGTATAAAACTTTACATTTTCTACATATCTACCTAAGATAATACATTTGTTAAGTGCAGAAATCC
>NW_023339663.1:30311408-30312884 GCF_004916995.1 Morone saxatilis
AAGGAACAACTGTAGAAAAAATATAATGTGCCTTCAAATGATCTTTTATAGTATACAAATTACACAATTACATCTTTCTTGCCAAACTTTGTCATAGTTGCAGCAGATAAACTTGATGAACATGTTATGTTGGGTATGAGGTAATCAGGGCCTGAAATGTATCAAGTGTTTCACAGTATACTATAGAACTTAAGACACTAATGCCCCAGAGTACGACTACTTATGAAGCTTCCTACACTTTCATTATCTATAACTGCTGATCCTTTGCAGGGTCGCAGGGGGCTGCTGCAGATCCCAGCTGACACTGACCTGTCCAGAGTCAACAGTTTCTCACAGGGCTGACACTCTTTATTAGAAAATTCATTGGAATGTGGTTAATTTTTGAAGTGTTATGACCTTTTTGAAAAGTAGTTCACCTTCTGATCCAGCAGAGGGTGCTCCACTATCAGCTTGACCTATGGCATGCCCCTTTGACCTGTCAGTAAGCTAAGCTAGTAATGTTATGTTGTTTACTACTAAAATGGAAGACACCAGCGAGCAAAGCATGGAGCAATGGACAATCAGACAACAAAGCACCTGAAAAGCAGTGAGCTTGTGACGACTTTGTATAAAATAGACAACAGATCTGCAGACTAACTTGCTAATGGTAGCCTGCCACCCAAGTGAGGCAGCAAAGTGGAGGCACCACAGACACGAAGCAAGATCAAGTGCACAAACTTGTTGGCTACTATTCGGCACACTTGGCTTCAGCAGGCCCTTCACCAGAAGCTTATTCAATACTCCCTATGGTGCATTTGTTATTGTAGAAGTTCTATCCTCTCTTACATCATTCTCCAGGAAGTTGAACATGCTCCTCTCGGCCAGCTCTTTGCTCTCCTCGAACTTTTCCACAGCCTGCCGGATCTCCTCGTCTGGGATCTTCCCCTGACGCTTCTTCTTATAGTCAAAGTCTAATCGACGGCCCTCCAGCTTCTTCAGGTGGTGCTGCAAACACACAGGAATGTCAATATAATGTATCTTTATTCACAACACAAGTCTGAAGACTTTCCTTATGCAAAAACACTGTACTGTATGACCTGTATGTATTGATATAAACTTACAGACTGACATAACAATAATAGTAACAATACAAACTCAAGGGAAATGCTGACCTCTGTGCAAAAAATGGATTACATAGCATTGCATGAATTTTCATCACACAAAATCCAAATTCATATTATTGGTGTTTGTCACCAAAAAGGTATTTTATCCTAACACTGACATTATGTTTATGTGGTTTTGTGAAAGGACAGAACTAACTTCCAGAGGCAGCTGGACTCACAAGATCACACGAGAATCCATCTTGCCAGGCTTTAAGCTATGTGCTTGTGGCAGGTACAGTACAGTACAGTACTGGTAGCTGCGGGGGTGGGCACTAAGTGTGATGCACAATAATGGTTCTATCAGAGCTGGAAAGTATTTCTTCATTGAAAGAAG
>NW_023339663.1:30312909-30313387 GCF_004916995.1 Morone saxatilis
TTCTCCATGGAAAAGATGTTTTCTCTCTTCTCTGGACTGGCTTTAGTAAGAGATTGACTGCCCCTAGCAGCTATAAATGTATGATTTTATTTAGATATAACATTTAGCAATTAAGTGAAATACAGGGGACAGCAACCTAAAACATACTGCACTGACTTTGTAGATTAAACGATGGTAACATTCAAGATGATGCACGTTTACAATGACATAATAGCAGATAATGTGCTTTACAAATCTTGTGTCATCTGTTGCAAATGCTGCCAGTATTATTACAACTTGAGGACGAGGTTTTGAGTCAACTTGACTCAACTACCATACTACCAGCCTGTCTGACCCTACCAATCATAAATTCAACTAGAATTACCACCCTGCAGTCACATTGCAGTTTACATCCATGTCCCCTTTCACATTCACATAGCGATGGCAAAGTCCATCGAACAGAAACTAACTTCACACACATGCACACACACGCACACGC
>NW_023339663.1:30313487-30318237 GCF_004916995.1 Morone saxatilis
TGATGATACATATGTATGATTCCACTAAAAATACATTACACATTTACAGATGGATTCTTATGGAGTATAGATTTTATATAGAGAGGGGATGACACGCAGCAAAGGGCCGCAGGTTAGATTCGAACCCTGGGTCGCTGCAGCAAGGACTCAGCCTCGGTACATGGGTTGCCAGCTCTACCCACTGAGCTAACTGGGCGCCCCTTATGGAGTATAGCTATACTAAATGTGGAGCTTTGGTTTTCTCTTGGCATTTTATCCTCTCTGTGAGCTGTAGGTGAAACTTACTCACAGGATAACTACTGGTGCGATCCAATATACTGGCACTGTACTGTACTGCAAGATAAGTTTACCATCTGGGACAATAAATGACTGAACTGAACTGAAATTCAGTGACCTTTTGGAGACAAAATTGTCATCACTTCTTTGTTGTGTCTCATTAAACATCTGTGTGAAATTGTGTCATGATTACCACATCAGTTATTGAGTTATGGTCATAAATGTGGCACCATGACCTCGGCAAAGTGGACGTTGGTGCCAAGTTTGAAGAAATTCCCTGCAGCGTTCTTGGGCTGAGGTAACACAAAACCTTGAACTTTAACCTTTGACCTCTAAAATCTAATCAGTTCATCATAGAGTCCAAGAGGATGTTTGAGCTGAATCTGAATAAATTCCCTCAAAGTATTCCTGAGATATCACATTCACCAGAATAAGACGAAGGGAGACACGGCTATTGCCAGTGCAGAGGCATAAAAACCATATGTGTAGGTATAGTTATGGGTATAGGCTGCTCTAATGTACCGTGATCTCCTTGAGGTCCTTGTCCTGTAAGTTCTGCAGGGGGTCAATAAAGTTTTGTTTGACGTTTATGTCCAGGGAGTCCTTCACATCTGCCATCTGCCTCATGGCCTCACCCATATCCACCAGAGCATGGCCTGCAGGACAGACAGACAAACCACACTGTTACACGCAAATCATTTCATGACGTGCACCATGTTTGGGTTTTGGCTTCAGAAGCATGCTGTGTGTCTGTGAGTGTTGTTTTCAAATACTACATTTTTAAATCCAATAATATTTCATTTATAAATATCTCATCTGCCCCTTTAATCACTTAGGCTTTAAATATTCACTTGTTAAAATATTTCAGAACCTTCATTACATAGGGGGATTGACATGATTCAAAACTAAGAAAATGTATAAGCATACCAACGTGATGCATTTTCCATCCAAAGCCATCAGTTTGCTCCTCTATCAGCTGTCTCTGAGTGAAGCTTACATTAAACTGATCATCAATAGTTTTAACACAGTTCCATCCATATATGCTACCTTAATCAGTATTTGGAGGCCACTGCCCAACATCGTCAGTCCAGCTACTGCTGTCACTCTGCAGGCAGCAGCAGTCACACAGTTCTATGATATGCCACCGCAGTAACAGCAGCGGCACAACTAGATGGCAGAACTCACTAACCGATCGCTGGATTCTGGTGATTTTGAGCTTGAATCAACAGCAAATTAAAACAAACTACATTAACGTATTAAGGTGGAAGCTTCCTCATGAACTCCGGATCTCCCAATGAATTATCATTAGTAAATATCATCTCTCTGGAACTTTCTATAGCTCGAATCAGAGGTTTGGAGGGAAATACAACTGATACCCTGTCTAGGGCCCTGGAGAAAGTTAAAGTAACAGTTAGTGAAAAAATGTCTGTGACTATATATAGTTCATACCATTACCAAGATATGGTTTATATTGTTTTCCTGTGGCAGTTTTTGTTTTTTTGACATTTTTAATTTTTTTTGGTAAATCTACTTTTTTCATATTTATTTATTCTATTTTACCCATGTGTCATCCAGGGTGTGCAAGGAGAAGAAGGGTTTTATTTTTGTCAAGATTTAGTAGCTTATTACAGATGTATGTAAAGGCTGATGGTTTCCTGTTAATCTAACCTCCTGTTGTGAAGAATATACATTTGATCCCGCGAATTGTACTGTACTGTATATACGGGCCTGTTTCTAGTAAAAGCCTGTTCCAAATATTCAAGATTCTGAGCAACGTCATCAGTAAGATGTGCACACAGTGGGTAGAAACAAATGAGAATGACTGAGAGCTTATGTGTAGACCAACATAAAAAAGTGTTTTTTTAAACTTGATTACATAGCATTGTATGCATTTCCGTCACACAAAATCCAAATTCATATTATTGGTGTTTGTCACCAAAAAGGAACAATGGTATTTTATCCTGACACTGACAATATGTTTATGTGGTTTTATGAATGGACAAAACTAACTTTCAGAGGTAGCTGGAGAATCACACGAGAATTTTTAAACTGCACAAATCACAGCAAGAATTGAATCTATGCTACTACTATATTCTTTGTTATTGCTAACGTTACTTGTGTAGGGGGTGGTCTTGTCCCGTATGTCAGTTGGTTAACCAACCGGCCATCCCAAGAGCGCCTTTGCGTCCATTACCACTCATTGAGGTTCCATTTGAGCGTATTGGCATGGACCTCATTTTGTGCTTTTAACTGTGCTGCTTTGGAAATGCAAGCAGAGTGAAACATACAAAGTCACTTTATTTCTAAATACTGAGAGCCAATATGTAAGCTGCCATGATGTCGCGGCAACTCCACTATTTTCTGTAATATGAATATGAGAATTGGTACCAAAGACAGAGTCCTCTCCCAGTTCGTGGCCGTAGCGCAGCATGCAGTCTCCCAGCAGGCCTTCGGTCTGAGTGTAGCCGGTGGTCTTCACCTGCCCTCGGATCTTAGACACTGTATTCAGCATGTTCAGTTTGGCTCGAGAAGCTACAGAGGACAACAATGAATACAACACATGCTGGATTCAGAACAGCTAAATATTTAACAAAATAACATATGCTCTTTTCTTTTTACCTGGGTTAGGCTGGAGGTATTCTGTTGTTTTGGACAAGAGGTCAAACACTGACTTGTTGGTCACCTCAATTTTCTGATAGGAACAAGACAAGGTAGGAAAAAAGAGAGATATCGCAGTTAATGTGTGAATATATTTTCTGTCCTAATGGATATTTGAAACATTCAGTCAGTTAATGATTCTGTTGTCCAAGGTGGGCTCGTGGTTAAATATCCCAGTATTTTGAACAAAATGTGAATGAAGATAATGACGACTAATAAACAACAGTGCGACCATACTTTTTAACTTCAATACAGAGGCTGGCATGTGCCACTGGAATAAATGGTAAATAGCAAAATGGTGGAATAGTTGTACTAATAAATCAATAAAAATAAATCAATACATCCACTGCTGATAATAATTCATATTATTATTTTGGTTGCATTTAAAGCCAAAATATTGAAATAGAAATTTAGTTTAGACAAGATAGTCAGCTTTTGGGGAGGCGGTTACCCCTGTAACTTGTCAAGTCTCTGATTTTACTAGTTCGATTTTAGCGCCTTTCATAATCATCTGCGATGGGACAACATCATATTGGGTTTCTGCAGGTTTCAACAGGTTAAATGTAATTTTTTGTCACTAATATGAATGAATAAAATTTCCTATTTCACATCCGCACTGGACAGCATGATCGATACATTTTTTTCCCAAAAACACACATAAAAGCTAGACTGAAGATTTTACTTTGTACATAAATCAATCAATTTTTAAGACTTGTCAAAATTCTGTATTTCCACACAGTCATAAAAATAAAAAAGTGTTCATAGCTTAGTCATGAAATCCTAGTTCATTATAAATCTGACTTTGCTAGCACTCAGCACAAAACCTATTCACTGATCAGCCATAACATTGTGAGCACTGACAGATGAGGTGAAAAACACTGATTATCTGGTTAATCATGGCTCCTGTCAGTGGGTGGGATATATCAAATGAACATTTTGTCCTAAAAGTTGATGTGTTAGAAGCAGGAAAAATGGGCAGCATGAGGATTTGACGACTGGGTTATAGCATCTCCAAACCTGCAGCTCTTGTGAGGTGTTCCAGGTCTGCAGAGGTCAGTACCTATCAAAAGTGCTCCAAGGAAGGAAAAGCGGTGAACCAGAGACAGGGTCATGGGCCACCTCCGCCATAACCTCCGCCGCCCAACTGGGCCGCCTAACCTAGTCTAGTCAAGTCGGCGAATGACCGCGGTAAACCTGCCAGCCCAAAACCGCTCACCATCCATTTTTGGTCTTGGGCGTTGCTGGCTGCATTGCTGCGCCTATTACTTGAGGCCCTTCCAAGTAGTACCCCAGACCGACCTCCCTCCGTCCAACTGCACACTTCTTCGGTTCAGTGAGCACAGCCTGCTCAGCGACTCAACACCGCTTACTTGGATGAAACATCTCCAAGTAGGCAGCAGCTAACGCAAGTGCGGACCAGAACACGGTCCATAGCCGCTGGAAGTTGGCCAGGCACCAACAACCCGAACGAAGTGTAACAATTGGTACAACCTGTATGATTGGGGAGCCGTTTTTTCTCAGACTCTGGAGACATGGAATATCTGCCAGTAGCACTTGTTAAATCAGTAAAAAACGAGCATGCCCCAGACCAGGAGCCATCAACCCGGGGAATCGGGCATCATTCACCTTGCGATAGTCCACACGACCAAATAGCCAATCCTTCTAGCACAAGAAAAAAGGCTAACCAGCACTGTTGACTCTTCTGTTACTCCCATCTCCAACATGGCTTTCATTCCTTCTGAACCATTTTCTTTTGTTTCAGGTACTGATAGGTCATGACCACTTCACGCCTAGTGAGTCTCATGTGTGCTGTATG
>NW_023339663.1:30318262-30325251 GCF_004916995.1 Morone saxatilis
TTTACAATCAGCTGCAGGAGAGAGGTGTGGAGACGGCTTGTGAGAACAGCTCAGTAGTCACACTCACCTCTCTTAGGTAGTAGTGTGCTGGACCTGGGTTGACCGACACACACAACAGAAAGGACTGGAGCCAACCTTCATTGACTTTTGAAGTGGGCAAAATTTGGTATTTATAGTGTGTGTTTGCTGACAAAGGAATGAAGTGGTCTTGATTATTAACTTGTGTTGTTGGATTGTGTGCTGAGAGAACCCACAGTAGTAGCGAGACCTGCTACACTCATAAACACTCAAAATATTATGAAATTAACCTGAACTTCAAAAGCATCAATGTGTAGAATTTAGTAGAATCTAACAGTGAAGCATCTCATCTTCCAAGCATGTAGGAGACACTGTGATGGCCGCAAAACCTGCGTTTCTAATGTAAGTCATTTGATTTGTATTTTTGTAAATAGCGTTTTACAGTTTTAATTACAGATAGCCTGTGCTCACGAGGCCAATAAAGAAAAAATGTTTGCAGGCAGCCTCGTCAGTGTGGCTGCTGTGGAATGATGGTAGTGCCAGTCACCATCATCTTTTTAAATGTTAACACTTTTTTCCTCAATGACAGCAAATCTAATCTAAGATGTAGCTTCTGACATACTGCACGCCGCTCTTTGATTTAATATCAGCATTATATTTTGACCATCTGTTGCCCTTCTCTCTAAATATCAGTCTCAGTATTGGCCATTGAAAAACCCATATTGATCCAACACTAGTTTCAACTGTACTGTTTTCCTTGATATTCATACTTTACTATATTGTTCCCTGGGGGGATATTTGTTTGTTATAGTTGCGCAAGGTGCTAACACAACAATAAAGAATAGACATAATAATTATATTACAATATCTAACACAGAGAAAATAGTATATATGTATATATACGTATCAAATGAAATAGAAAATAGACAAATATAATAAGAGTCTAAGTATGTACATTATAATACAATATATGACAATATATAGAGATAGAAGTAAATGTAAGCTACAGTATATGACCAACAGTGTAAATGTTGAGATCCTTAAAAGACTGCAGTATTAGTGATAGAATAAGCCAGAGTATTAATCATTAATGGGCCAGTTTAATGGTAATGACTCAGTCTGACACTCTGAGGGAGGAGTTGAAGAGTAAATGCAACTGTAGTAACAAAAGTAAAAAGTTGATGCATTTATGTTGAGTTGGTGAGTGCTTCTGTGTGCTCATTTAGCTTTTGTTTGACTCCATCCAAATCAGTTATATTTGAACATGAATACAGTCATATCTCCATGTAAAGCCATGAGCATGTCCCGGCAGTTGGCCCATTATTCACCGTCAAGTATGTCCAGGATTTGTCTCTTGATGACATCATCCTCACAATCTGTGTCTCTGCCATTCAGACCGGTTCAAATTAAGTTAAGCTGAGCTGTATGATGAAAAAGAACATGCTCTTTGTGAACTGAAGTGGAATTTCCCCCAACTAATGACTAATTAGCATACAGTATATCCATGTTCTTTTGCTTTTGTTACTACAGTTGCAGTTTCAGTTTGAACATCATTTAGAACTCTTGTCCTACAGTGATTACTGTGGGAAAACAGTGATGTATTGAATTTTCATTGTGGACTGATCCAAATGACTATGCCTGTCAAGGCTAGATCGACTGAATTAATTGATTATACTGTCACTTGCTATATTCACATTATTTTACACTCAGAAAGAATACAATGACAAGCCCTCTTTTACAAATGTGCCAAGTTAACATTTTCCAAAGAAAAGAATAGAGGGGCAAAGGGAGGCCAATATGTTTTTTTCTATGACTTGCTCACACACAGCCCCATTTTACTGATAAAAATGTGTCATATGACAGATGACAAATCATTAATTTAGTTAATGTACCAGCAGGATGTGTGGGTGCAGAGATGTACATGTGAAGATGGAAAGACTACTAGAATATAACTTAAGTAAAAGGGCTTTTACTGAAAAAAGTAAAACAGCTTTTTTTTTCGTTCAAGTTACTTTAAATACTTATACTGACATGTATTATTCCAGTAAATCATTTTAAAGACCAGGATTTGAAGTTGCAGATTGCAGCCAACTGTACACGGCTGTGAATGAGAACTGGCTGTGTATAGGAGAAACTACAGTGGCCACAAGATTTAGGATAAATGTTATCAAAAAAGGCCTTATCTAGAGCCAGTGTTCGGTTTGTCTGTTGCCGCACTGTTCATGAACTGTAAATGCAGGCCTCTCACACAGTTTATTACAGTTTTTCCTATGATCTTTCTTCTTTCTTCTTCTTCTGTGACTTGAAATATAGCAAAGTACAATCCCTGTCATAACAAAGAACACATAAAAGGTAAATGGACTGTTCCTTTCTAGTCTTCCAGCCACTCAAAGTGCTTACACTACATACCACATTCACCCGTTCACACCATGTGTGCGATCACAAGCAGAAACTCATTCAAACACATTCAGACACCGATGCACAGCATCTGGAGCTACAAAACACTTAAGTGAAATGACTTTTTTTATTATTACTATTTATTCACTACACTTCTGTCATATACTGTAGTATACCTATTTCCATGTCTTATTTCTATCTTTTATATATTGATATATATGGTAATAATTTACATACTTCAGACTCCACTATATGTTTCTATTTTTTCTATATATATTGTTAGATATTGTAATATAATGCATATTTGTAACATTCTTATTATTATTATTTCTATTTCATAAAACTCTTGTGAGCACCTTGAGCAACTGTAATGAAACAAATTTCCCGATTGTACTAAAAGTAAAACTTTGTTACAGTAAGAAGAGTACATGTATTACTTCCACCCATGTGTACAGGGATGAATATTAAGCATGCCTCCATGACACACAGTAAATGGTAGACATGAACACTTTACAACTTTAACTTTAAATTCAGGGTTACCTCATGTCCTGGGAAACCTGGAAATTTAGAGACTGGTTTTCCAGTCAGTGAAACACCTGTAAATTGATTAAAATGACCAAATATCCTGGAAGTAATCTATGTTGTCCTGGAAAATGTTAAATGTATTTCAGCGTGTGCAGTGGCCAAATTAATGTTATGGTTAGAGGAAAACTGTAGTCAATTCAGAAACAGGAAAGATCTGCTAGCCAAGTGCAGCACAAAAGCGAACCCTGAAATTCACATGGTAATGGGTGTGAGCGATGTGCATTTCTGTTTTGTTTTTTTTTAGATCCACAACCAATGCTTGTGCCTGAACAGCAGTAATGCTACTGACCTTGCATGGTTTAAAAATGTGTGTCAAACAGAGGAATGGGACATTCCCTGGCAGATTTAAAGAGGATTAAAAATCTGTGTGCACAAATAGTGGACTAATACTGAAAGATTTAGGGCAGCTGGCCAGTTAGGAAGGAAACCTCAGGAGCTGTTGTAATTGTGTGGCAATCTACGTTCAGATGAACCCACTTTCATGTCCTGTCATGGGGTCATCTGCATAATATTTTTTCACAAAAACTTTTGCATTTTTCTACTTATCAGCACTACACTAAGAGTGGATAGAGACATATTTTATATTCCATGTATAACAATAACATTAGAGAACAACTAATGAACCCAAACAGTGAACACAATAACTACAGGAGTTATTACAGCAGGAGTTACAGGTTTGTGTAAAACAAGTGATTTGAATAAATATTGAGCACAATATTTCCTATGAATATTGAACTGATATATTGAATTGATTATTTTAAAGTTATATGTCTATATTGTATTTGCAAAATTCAGTGCTTTCTTCTTATTGTTCTATGAGGTTATTTTAACTTTTCTAATGCAGGATGAGGCTGTTCATCAGAGAATGAAGGCTCTGAGAATACAGCTTGTGTTCAGGTATTCACTGTGCTGTTTTGCTTTTTATATCTTAAAAAATCATCTAAAAATTATAACTGAATTTAGTTTTCTTCACAAGAAATGAATGAAATGCTGAGATATAGGCAAACTGTGTATTTATATATGTATATATATATATATATATATATATAGAGGAGGTTCGGGACCCCTAGGTCAGGAACCAGTGATGAAGATACACTACATTTTGACAAAACTCAACAACCACAAGTCAATGGGGTCACCTCCCGCATTGATTACTGCTGATTACTTGAACTCCCTTCTCTTTGGTCTACCTAAATACCTCCATAAATCTTCAACATGTTTCAGAACTCTGCAGCTCAGATCATCACGCAGAACCCCTCCCATCCACCACGATCACCCCTGTTCTGCAGCGAACCTCCACTGGCCTTCCCGGTCAATCTCCGCATCGACTTCAAAATCCTCCTCTGGTGACGTTCAACGGCCATCCATAACGCTATCCCTCCTTAATCTCTCCGAACTCAGGGGGGGGGGGGGGGGTGGCTGGAACTCACTTCCCACTGGACATCAGGAAACCTGGAACTCTCTCCCCCCCTTTCTTCAAATCAAGACAAATCAACTCACCTATTCAGAACTGCATACCCCACTTAATACTCTACATTGTCTATTTCTTATTTCTACTGTTTTTTATTTTTATGTATTGTACGGTGTTCCTCGAGTGCCAGAGAGGCGCCCTTTAAATAAAATGTATTATTATTATTATCAATGTTCAACAACATGATAGCAACAAAATATACATCCTGAAAAGATTTTATTACATTGACAATGGTTTCATGAATAGGCTTATGGGAAGCCCATTTCCACCTGTGTGACGGAAAAAAAGAATTCTGCAAGTCATTATACATGAGCAATAATGGACTTAGTATAACAAAGTCATTAATATTGAGATACTAAGTCAAAAATATTGATTGTTTCTCATTATATATGACTTGCAGAATTGTTTTTTCCATCACCACAGGGCGGAAATGGGTTTTCATAAATTATTCATGAAGTTTACCTTGAAAGTAGCATGCCCACGAATGCCAAAGATTAATATTAATCAATTACATTTGAAGACGATGTGATAGTATAAAGCTACATTGTAATGAGATAAACGGATTACGTCTTTGAAATATGGCAATTTTATTGTGCCTTAATAGTAAGTGATTGGTATGTGTCCTTTTTAAAGGGTATTCGAATTTGTACAACTGTAACATGCATGAAATATACTAAATTATTCTATGTGCATTACATTTTTTTATGTTTAAAGAGAGAAAAATAAATATTTTTGTGGATACTTCCATATTGTTGTGGCTGCGTCCGTTTTTCATATAAGTGGCAATATTTTCAATGTTTGATTTTGAAGTAATCCAAAAGTATTCAGATTGATTACTTTATTTTGTAATCCAATGGATATCATTACAAAATCAACAAATGTACAACACTGTATGGATGGAAGGAAATACCAATAAAAAAGATTTTGCGTTGTTGTATGCAGCAACTCCATGGTGCAGTCCAGCTAGCTCTCTCATTAAATATTTAACAAAACTACAGGATTTTCCTTTAGGAGTTCCAGTAAACTTAGCTGGCAGTTAAATATAGAGCAGACCAGTGATGACGGGTGCTCAGCAAGACGCAGCCACGGCTAAAAGTGGTCCAATTAGCAAGCTCTCCGCACAATATTACAACAGTGTAGCTACGAATGTGGCAAGAACCTGAAGATGGACCCAGAATAGAAAGCAGGACTTGAGTCATCCTGACTGGTGCTGTGTGGGCAAGAGAGCCGACTGGGACATTAGAACGTCATATAAAGGGACTTTAGGATTAATATAAATGAAGTGGCATATCCGCAAAGCTTCAGAAGTCAGGGTCTTGATGGTTGACCAGAACAGCAATTAGAATATTTCTAATGCGGGCTGTCGGCAGAGCGGGATTGTCCCCTAATTTGGAAGGTTGTTGGTACGATTCCCCGGTCCTTCCTGCAACACATGTTGAGTATCCTTGAGTCAAAGGGATACTGAACGCTGAAATTGCTCCTGATGCGTGAATCGGTGTGTGATTGTGTATGAATGATGTTAGTTTCTGTTCGATGGACATTGCATCGCTGTGTAATGTGTGGAAAGGGTGAATGGGCAGCGTAGTGTAAAAGCACTTTGAGTGGTGCAGAAGACTAGAAAGGCGCTATACAAGTACAGGTCCATTTACCATAATTACCATCTTGCAAAGTAATGTGAACATGAGGGGATGATCTGCATCACCATTCACAAACCCTTCTCTCAGGGTCAAGTCACAATCTACGGAACATAAACATCCATAAATCAACTTACAACCTTTTGATCTTGCCTAATAAACTTAATGTTTAGACAATTTCAATATGTAAAGTAAATACAGAGATTTCCCAAATAAATCCCCCACTAAGTAATTCCCCCCTGGGATTATTAAAGTATTTCTGATTCTGATTATGATTGACTAAGGGGTCGGCAAAGCTTCATCAGAATCAGAATCAGAATCAGAATTCTTGATGAAGCTTTTGGCCGACCCCATAGTCAATCAGAATCAGAATCAGAAATACTTTAATAATAAAATAATTCCATAGGGAACATGAGGCCTTCTTGAATTTTAAGGTGTTCTATGAAAACTATATAGGTAACTAAAATATACAGAGTAGGCCATATAACTCAGCATTTGTTTCAACTTCTGTAAGGAAATAAAGTAAATTGTTTAATAGAAAAATAGTCAAGTGTCAGGGACAAGAAAACACTGAATTTGTAAAAAGCCTATAGTCTGCATGAATGTGTTAAAAATGCACATAGGTGAAAAATGTAGTTTAGCTAGGAACCTGTGTTAAAATTATAACAATCTTTGGATGTTATGAAATTATGGTTTAATTCTTCATCATGAAAAGGAAATGTGCAGCATCTACATAGTATTGTGATGATTTCAGCAGCTTCTATAGCTAATATTGGGGGTCATGTGATTCAGAGTGATATACAATGCGTATAATAACGTGTTGCTAGTTAATAAATCACCCTGAGTCTGATGAGTATGTAAGAAGGAGCCAGGGTGGGAATTGT
>NW_023339663.1:30325276-30341471 GCF_004916995.1 Morone saxatilis
AAGGAGAGGACTACAAAAGTTACGGCGTTACAATGTGCACCAACTGTTGCTCTCACTGGAGACTACTGGACATCGCTGGGTAACCATAGTTACCTCGGAGTTACAGTGCAGTATATTGATGGACAGTTGGAGCTGCATTCACATGCTCTGTAATGAAAACAGAGAGACATTTTGCTGAAACATGCGCGGAACATTTTATTCATGTTGCACAGCAGTGGAACGTTTCAATTAAAGTCAGCACACTTAGCAAGAATTAGTGCAAGAATTATGTTAACTGCTACTGTGTAAACGGAATACTGCTGTTAAAAAGCACCTTATTTGTTTAAAGTGTAAAGTTGTGTATGAGTCCAAACCAAATGTTATTGCACTTGTTCATATAGCAGTACTTTTAAAACGAAAGTGCGCAATGCACTACTTTTGAATTCATTATTGAATTTTGCGTAACTGAATGCACTAAAATCATGTGATTAATCGCGATTAAAAAATTTTATCGTTGGCCAGCACTAATCTTTATTTAAACCCCAATTTACACTGTATTTGACTGAGGCAAAGTTCTTGTACTGCTGTGTATTTTAAGACAATAAACTCAATAAACACTGCTGCATTTTAGGAATATGTTATTTGTTATATTTGTTTGTTTTCATACTGTAAGTTATCCAGTGTTCCAGTAATAAGAGAACTGCAGTTTCTCTCCTATTGCACCAGCTGATGGGAAGTATGATCATAGGTTTTAGTGTAAACAACACTTCCTGCTGCATTGTAATATACATAGTTTCACAATAATCACACCACTTTCATTAGTTGTACAATCGCAACAGACACTGCACAGCACAGGCAGTTTATTCAGCCAGTCTTAACGAAGAGCCCTACTGCCCCTGTCCCAGTATTACTGATGTAAATGAATGTGTATGTGTGTGTGTGTGTGTGTGTGTGTGTCCAAGCCTCCCCTACAAGTGCTGCCAGCAGGGAGAGTTGTAGGCACCAAGTGGGTCAGTGCCTGGGTAAAATTAGCAAGAGAAATGCATTTTCAAGAGAAACTGGAAGAATGAGCCCAATCTTGCTGCCAGAGCCTTTTTAGGATAGAGGAGGGGCAGCGTGCTGAGTGAAATGAACAGGAAGGTACTATTGTACACCTTTACAGGCTCACTGCAAAAACTGTCCATTAAGTCATTTGCTGTCACATACTTAAAGTTTATATAAAATTCACTGGATGTCGCACTAGAGCACCAGCATCAGAAATAAAAAAGTGTTTGTCAGTCCCCAAAGTTGGCTTGGTCTGTATAATCCCTAAATTCACAGAGTGCAAAAATATTGCTGTTATTGCTGTAAGCTAATGTTAATCCTTGGGAACAACTGTGCCCGTCAAAGTCTGACCACTAAAAGTTGTTGTTTTTGCCACTGGCAGGGTCAGATTGTTATTCTGTATGTCTGACAACATTATAGATAGGATCCCTACAGAGATCACCCACCAGACTCCATAGACAAAAACTAAAATTTTACCTTTGTTAGTCTTTCCACTGTTCCAACAATCATTTGGTTGAAATAAATGTTTAATTCACTGATGTAGATGATAAAAACAGCAGTTTCAGTGGCTCTACTCAGCTGCATAGAGCACGGCTATGGAAACAAACCACAGAGAGGCTGTGATAGCAACACAGGCAGATGTTTGTTTGCCGCTATATTAATGTTTAAAATCTCACATATTTAACCTTAAGATCATGTTTTTACTGAACAGCTGATAAATACTTCAGTGAGAAGATATCAATATCATGTCTGTGTGCCAAGTACAGCGCAGCAGTCACATTTCTGTTCTTGTATGGGTTAAACAAGCCAGATACATTGTGTGAAAAAGACTTTTTTAGAGGGGTTTGCAAGTGTATTTTTAAATTTTTAAATCCATTATTCACTGACAAACTAACCTGCACTTTACGTTTACTGCCAGATGCACAACTTCACTGCTCTCCATTTCCTCTCCGCTAGCACCGCCACTCTCTGCTGCTCATCCACACATAATATGAACTGCTATTCTTATAACAAAGGATATAAAAAGATGGTGTTCTTGACCATGGTGTGGTTTTGCACCTGCCACTTTTGAGGGAATAAAAAATATTGAGGTCATTATTGATGCTAGCTTGGCCATTTAAAATTGTGGGGGTTTATGCACGTCCTGTGTTTTTTCCTTCCCGATACCAATTCCGATACCTGAACTTTGCATATCAGCCGATACTGATCTCATACATGTGGATTAAAAACTAGATATATATAATTTTTTAACAAGCATCTACTAATAAGCCTGTATGATAGCTATCATTGTTGTATGGCCTGGCTGTACGGCCTATAACTGCAAAACCATTGTTTTCCTATGGTACAGTGTGTCTGGCTCGCCTCTCTCATATGAAAGTTATATATATTTTCAACTTTTCAGCACCGCTTGTCAATGTCACACTTCGCCCAGATAGCCAATCCAATCAATCGAGAGGCGGGCTTTACTACTTTACCACTTCCTTCCTGTTTATCCACATCTTTGAAATGAAGATACTTTACTCATGATTGACAGAAAACATTTACTGAAGCTGACGCCAAGCTCTAGATATTCGATCGGCCAGTTGTGCATGCTGCCTCGCTCCACAGGCACACCAGCTGTTTTGTCCCCAACGCTCTTTGTCAAGGCATTTTTGAAACGGCTGTGCCTATAGCGGAGTGTCTCTGTGTGATCGGCCCCTAAGGCGGGTCATGACTTCACTATCCTGGGAGAAATGGCAAACAGCATGCTGCTGGGAAGTATCAGGGTCTAATGAAAAACGTCCCATTGAAACAGTGCACAGCAACGAGTACTTGCCGATACCACATATTAGGCAGTAGCGGAGGAATTTCCAACACTAGTATTGGTACCGGAAGAACTCCAAAGCATATTTGCAAAATGTTGAACTATAACATTCTGACAATTTAAGCAGGTTTTCAAAAAGTAAAAGAGATTCACTGAACAATCTTTCAAATCTTTCAAATAATTCAGACGGCAAATGTTTTTTTTTTAAAGAAGAAAAATTAGAAAGTGAAAATTGATGCAGTCTGTGCGTTCTTTTAGTCCATTCATCACACTGCCCTTGGGTCATATACATGCAGGGAAAAGTGCAAGCTGCAGCAACAGGTGGCAGCTGGGGCAGCAAATGACTGGTGCTGGTCCTGTTTTTAATCCACACTGACGCCATCTAATCTACACATTAGAGCTGCAATTATCCTGAGCAGTGAACCGAGAGTGAATACAAGGCTCAACAGTCATTTGAAAGTACAACTGTTGAAGTGAAGGGACTCTCCAGTGAGCTACAATCTTCATTGTCAGGATGTTAGCTTTTTCTTGTAAGCCGCAGATCAAAGAAGCCACCGGCACTGCATGTTCATTTCTTTGATTGTTCAACTGTGTTGACAGATGTGTGTGTTCCGTCTTCCTGCGCTCTGAACACAGGCCTTTACGGACGGGCCTGGGGGAGCAGAGGGGACACACACACTAACTGCTTGTTCCTTCCTTTGTTGAGAACACACACAATGCTGCACAATATCTTTGTGTTTTCGCTCACAATGCTCAGTCTAAACAGACTCAATGATGACCCTGCAGTCTATCAATAACGCTGTAACAAGAGTACATTAGTGTACAACATTTTCCTGTCAGTCTCCATACTTAAATGTGGCTTGGTATGTTAAAGAATTTATTACAACTTGGGTCATATTTTCATTTGTAGAAGTAATAATAACATTGTATTCAAGTTAATTGAGCATTTAGACACCCCTGTCAGAACAACAACCACAGACTGTATAAATAAAAATGGATGTAGTTCTAGAATTAATAATAATTCACCCCGCGTACAGTTGTCATGAACGGGGAAATTAGCTATAGAGACCAAAAGTATTTTTTTTGTACCAGGCTATAGACATGTTTAAGGAGATTGACTCACTTCTGGAGCCAGCCTTAAGTGGCCGTTTTGTTACTTCCATGTTGTATGTTTTTGCCCAACATCTACTTGCCCAAGGTCAGCTTTTACTTGCTTCTACAAAGGGTTTTAATGATTAGCAGTTTTCAACGAAAAACAAAGACCTTCTTAGCTGCCATGCAAGCAGCTCCAGTGACGTTTTTTCCACTTGCCCGACATTTTCTCCTTGTTGAGCCCTGTATAGTTACAGTGATTATATGTGTACAAAGAATATTAAGGAGGTTGTCTTTTTTTGCCCTTCCAAAACCAAGACTGGATTAAACTTTGTTTATATTCTATAACTAAATCAGCTGCAAATGTTAGCATCCCTGGCATAAACCTTACTACCTACAGTAGTTACCTAGTGTTACTCCCAAGGCTAAAGGTATCATGTAATTTCCTGATTCCATTTTTTTGGGGGGGTTACAGGTTATATTAGGAAAATGCTTGTTCAGTACTGGAACATGCACTGTGTGGAAGCCGACCTGAATGCTATATGAGAGTTTTATATTAGCAGCTCTTTGTTGACATTCCAGCAACCGCAGCCAAACTAATTACCCAAGATAGCATCGGTTAGTCCTCATCCTCAAATCCTCTTTTCTCGCAACATTAAAGCGAAACACACACACAGAAAAAACACCTGCATAGGCCTAAATTGAACTTTTGTGTTGTATGTATTTGTGTATTTTCCTTATCATACTGTACAATACTAAGGCTACCTAACTCTGCCCTACAGCAAGTTATGGCTGTGAGTTAGGGCTGCACGATTTGATGAAAACAGTCTGTCCCAAACAAACATGTTTTCTTACATCTGGAGAACAAGATTTGTAGGTCAGGGCCTCTCTGCACCACTACAGTACTTCATTATAATGCTGTTTGACACACAGTTTACCTTTATCCAAACATTACAGCTTTTATGATTTACATATTGCGCTTGGCCATATTGAATTTTGATTCTTTTTCGATTAATTGTGCAGCCCTGCTGTAGGTGAGAGCTCCATTCAGAGTAAGCTGAGGTGCAAATGTTGAAATCCTTTGCCTTCCTTGTCCCTATGCTTTAAAACATAACTGACATGTACATTACTTCTAGATTTTACAAACCAGCTTGAAGAGAATAGCTGAAGATACAGTGAAAATATCCATGGATTTCTAAGAACACTGAGCAGATCCCCTACTTCAAACTAGCATTCTGAGAAAACACATCTAAGTCTAAGTAAAACTAAGCATTGCAGTGACTAAATTCTACATTAAACTGTATATATTTAGGTATGTGGTCAAACTCTAGTATATTTTACTACCACACTGAATCATGCTCAACTAATCGAAACATAGGACCACCACTATCCATTTTCTTGACTGCAGTTTGGAATGTAATGAGTTCAATCCGACTCTGCTCATAGATCAGTGTAACTCCAGGCGCTGCTCCAGCAGAGGTCAGGAACTACCATCACACCACGGTTAATCACTCTTCCAGTGGCCTGCCTGTTTATGGTTGTGCTGACTCCCACACTAACAACCAATCTTCCCTGCTGGAGAAAATGCCTAAACAGTGAAGTATTAGGGACAAAGTTGGAAATCACCAAGAAACTTAAATAAGCCTAATATTCGGACTGAAAAGCCATTTTGTCTTCACCTTTCAGTCTGAAAGGAGGGGTTATTTTTGCCCAAATCAGGTCTGAGTGATGTTTCCGTCTGACTGACATCATTTAACATAGAAAAAACTATAGTAGTGTTTGCTATAAGCTCTCATTTTTGTTTGTTTGAAATATGCAAATTCAAAAGTCGTCATTTCTGTGAGTTGATCTACATCAGTCATCAGTCTCCTCCACACATTTTTGGGGAATTCGTCTGTTGCCATTTCTCTGATTGGCTTAGTTGTTTCTCCAGTCTGGAGAAGGGATATGGGCAATGATTCAGAGGTCAGTAACCAGGATAGAAGTTACTCTCAATATGCTATCACTATACAGTTACAAGACACGTACATTGTCAGGACAATGATCTATGATACATCATGTTATTATAGTGATCATTCTGACATTTTTGGCCACAATTATTGTAGCATGGCAAGTTTATATATAGCATATGTTTAGCTGATTACTGGTATTTTTTGGAGCAAATCAGATAATAAATTATACCTACTAATTGATTCAGTCAATAATATCACCAAATCTCAGAGAACACTTTTAGGTCTCACAGTCGCATAAAGTTGGAAACCTCAATGATACAAAAAGAAAAACAATTGATACCCAGTCCAGGGAACTGGAAGTTAAAGTTAAGCTAAGCTATTTTATGAAATAATGACTCAGTATGTCAGTTGTGTATACTGACGTGATGTCAGTATACACAAGTGTTCATATCATTATCAAGGTTTGGTCTACATTGTTTCTTTTGTAGCAGCTCTTTTGTTCCTCAATATCTATGACTGATGTCTCTTTTATTTGTTTTAGTTTCATTTTTGTTTTACCCTTTTAGTGTATATGTGTGCATGTATATATGCGTGTATAAGTGCGTGTATGCAGTATATATATTCTCTAAATGTATTTATAATTTCTTAATTTTTTTCTTTGGGGATTTTTTTTCAACCCATGTGCCATTTAGGGTGTGGGAAGGGAGGGCGAATTCTTAAACACTGGAGGGACAGTTGATGAATGCTTGTATACTTGTATATTTATGTTAAAATGACTTATGTTTATTAGCCTATTATGTAAAACCTGAATAATAAAAACTTGATCACAAAAAAAGTTAGTCTATAAACACACACAATAAATAAAAATTGTTAATTTGCCTTTAATAGAGGACTATTGCAGTAAAAGCAAAGGCAGCAGATCAGAGTCTTGAATGTATGTTGATAATGCAGAAGGAAAATTTTGTGTTATTAGTTTCAAGTTGCCTGGAACTTTAAGTATTAATTAAATCCTAAACAAGAAATTTAATTTGCCATTAGGTTCTACACTTTTATCTAATACTGAGATAACGTCGTTTTTCCTGCAAAACTCATTAATTTGACATAGACAAAAAGTGAAATCGTCTTAACCTCAGGAAGAGATTGGCCTTTAGATTTCAAGGTTAATAAGAAAGGTTGGATTTAAAGACAGAAAGGTTGATTGAATTATTCGGATTTTGCAGGGTGTTAATAATGGTTCACGCTAATTAGTGCAATGCAGAGATAATGTTCAGCACAGTATTTTCTCTCGTCCGCACAGTGTTGTGGAACTTGGGGGAAATTAGTCTGGACAAGTTATGAGGCATTCCAGGTTGGCTGGACTGTGTGCCTGCAGGGTACGGACAGGGGGAAAAGAATGCAGAAGGTCATAAGAAAGTGAAAGACTAAAGTGTGATGCTCTGCCTGTTCGGCACTGTGTGACTCATTGTCTGTCTGTCGCAGATCACACTTTTGCCTCGGTTAAGATATGCTACTGAGGGAAAGTGACAAGAAGCCAAACCAACAACAGCCGTTTCCCTTCACAACAATGTGGAATCTCTCCACTTGAGGAGGTGAATTACTGGCCTACGCACACGTACACAGGAATTCTGTTGTTGTGGGTTTGTGTGTGTTAGCAGAACGATATTGTTTTACAGTGTCTCCCAAAGGAGCTGTATTGCAGAGGCAAAGCAGAGGGGACAGCACTAACTAATGCAGCTAGAGAAAATGTTTGTGTTGTGGATATCAAAACTGTACACATCTTTGAGAATTTTGGAATCATTTTTTTGCTTTACAATTGGCAGCAGAGTTGGACATTTGGGGAATTTAGTTCTCCAAAGCACAAAAATATTGAGAGTCATTTAGTAGTAGCTTGTATTGGTCTGACCTATGACCTTCCGGCTGTTTTTAAACAGCCTGTTTGTTCAGTGGTGGGTGGGATGAGTAGGAAACTGGAGCCACCCAGGGATTTCCAGCTGAGATAAGCAAATACGTTTAACAATATTTTGAAAGGGTATTACAGTGAGTCTGTATAGTAGTTAATTGAACTGAAATCTGATACATTTTTGTTGATGAAGGAGAATTCAAGGATTCTTGTCATTTACAACGCAAGGTTGTAGAATGTACGTTCATTTGTATGATGAATTGTTGAGGAAGAATTTAACAATCTCACAGACTGAGGGCAGAAGCTGTCTTCAAGACTGCTGGTTGAGTGACAACTAAGAGCTGGGCGAGAATGTTAGTTAGTGATCATTTACACTAACTGGGTTATCACAATATCTGTCAAAATAATCGCAAGATGATTTTTTATATCATGCAGAACTAATATATGTCTATTTATAGATGGACTGACAAAACGATAGAGCAAGAGCGAGAGAGAGAGAGAGATGTAAATAGTCTGTTTGTCTTTCACCATTTCAACATTCAGTCAGATATAAACATTCGTAGTAGGCTTGGATCTCCAGTACAGTTTCAAATACAATTCTGTGGGTTCAAACAGTGGCCACAATACATGCACAGGAAACAGGGTTGATGAGTGCTGAGACTGACCCATGCTGTTCATGTACAATAAAACCAGTGACAAACAATGAGGCTAAGCTCATTAGCGTGTCGGATGGTAAGTCTTGGGTTTGTTGACATTCACACCGCACTGTAGACTGGTGGAGTTTTTTCATCAGTTATTTGAGGGAAGATTCTTTAAAGTAGTGGAGATGTCACCTTGGACACACTAAGATTACACAAGGTGGGCACAGCTGTTGTAAATTCCAGTCCCTTTAAGTAAATAGAAAATGCTCTGTTCTATAGGGTTGCACTGTGTATCTATCTAATCAGAGCAACCGTCACTAGACAGAGCGAGGGTAGATAGCTGCTCTTCATTGATGTGATCGGGTCAATGAAGTACAGTGTAGTCCAAGTAGGGATCAGGGAGCACTCAGGATCCATCAAAGGGGCATAAAAGAGCTAGTTACTATTTACACCAGCTAGAGAAGACTGAAGATAACCAATATTATCTCGGCATATCTGTGTATACAGTTCTACAGATCAATGCTGCAGGAGCAAAGCAAAACACTTCCCTCCCATGTTGATAGAAAAAACCTGCACTGTCTCACGTGTGTCTATCTAAAACAGCTGTCAGTTGAAAAGCTTGACATGTCCTTGGCTAGATTACACTGAAAAAAGAGCCTTTCATTCATCATTTACTCTACACACACTTTTATCTACCCAACAGCACAGCACAGTGTGTGTGTGTGTGTGTGTGTTGCACTGGATTTATATGCAACCGCAGCTTTCACAGTCTGTGTGTGTGTGTGTGTGTGTGTGCGTGTGGAGGGGAGGGGGTGCTCAGGGTTTTCGAGCTGTGGGTGGAACTTTTCTTCATGTTCACACAATGTTTCAGTGTGTGCAGGAAGGAAGAGGCAGCAGGCAGCCTGGCAGACACTGTATTGTTCCGCTTTAAGCCAGTCGGGCAGATGTATCTAACCCCAACCTACAAAATCATACTGCTCTGTTTCAGGGAATCAAAGCCACTGTTAGCTGTTGCAGGAGAACCATCTCCTAATAAACATTAAATGACGTAACAAGGTTGTCTACCGAGACAGAAGATTTACAAGAAAATCAATTAATCTCTTCTCAAAGGAAAAAAAACACATCAGACAGGATGGCATGACATTACTGGATTACTCCTCCTTCGTCATGGTTCGGTTAAACCTGCCATTCCAGGTAATTGCCTCATTAGAGGCCTATCCAGAGCAGGGACACACTTGTCCATTACCATCAGTAGTGTCGTTAGCTGATGAGCCCTGGCCGGAGCTAATGTCATTATTATTCCGTCAGTCAGGCCACATGGTGTGAGTGGAACATGAAATCATTATGACAGCTGGTAAACTAGCAAGCATACCGCTCATATTTCATTTTCTCCATACCAATTTTCTCTTGTTAATTCGCACTGGAAAAATGACCACTATAAAAAAAGAACGCTTTACACAACTAATATACTGTCCAACCTAGCCTCAATCCCAAGTGGTCAAATATTGCAGTTTGGTCAGTGGCCTTTAAAATATGACACTGGAGGTATCCTTTAGTGCACGGATCTCAAACTGATGTTGATAAGAAGAGAGCAGGTTTCAGGCCTTCATTTGTTGTTTGGCAGCGAACAACAAAGATGACATAAAATAATGAAACTGCTGTTTGGATGTTTTTTGTTAAGTATGATGTTGGTTATATTTTTAAGAGGGGATGATAATACCAACAGTGGCCCCAAGACAATGTGAGTGAGAGACCCCTGCTCTAGCACTGTTCCTGACGTCTAAGTCAGGTGATGTAGTACAAAGAGAGAAAGTCGCCATGTGGAGGTGGTGGGGTGGATGGATGGATGGCTCAAACAGGACTTTAAACCAGGAGACTGCTGTTCGTATCACATGTGAAACCAAAAGTAAACTATTATACTGAAGTAACGCTTGCAAGGTCATTTACAGAACATACCTAACCATCTTTTTCTAATCCTAACCAATTAGTTTTTGTGGCTCTCGCTTAGCAACGTTTACCACGTTTAACGTTACCACCAGGCTTTATTTTGAAAGTGTACTGGGCATTGCATATTTAGTATTGCTAACTTGACTGGAAGTTGTGATATTTTGAAGCGGAGGGCCACTGACCAAGCTGCCACTGTGATAAAGTTTAGATTATTATTTAAGATCTAAACTTTGAAGACCTAAACAAAAGCTATTTTCACAGAGCCTTAACTCTCTGATAAACATCTTGTATTAGAAAATAATTAAGTGAAAATAAGAAAATTGAATTTGTCAAAAAAAAAAAGCCTATTAGGAGTTATTGTTAAAAAAATTAAAAAGAACACATGATACAGGCACAGAATTGTATAAAAAGTTCCTAAAAATATCAGGAAAACTCATCTCTCAAACTCAAATAATCTGCTCCAAAGAGATTAGTTAGAGCTGAACAGATTCAGGTATAATACCATATCCATAATCCTCATTTCCCCTGTATTTTATGTATTTCCTAACATTAACAGCAGGAACCCTGAACCAGAAACAAATAAGGTCTGTGTCTGTTTTTGGAAGATTGCACCCACCCTCTCCCATTGCTTTAATGCCATTATCCCCTGGTTCTGAGCTCTATTGTTCCAGTTCCGCTGCAATCTGTATTTTATACCGGCTGTAATGTCATTTCCACAAGTGATTTTTGAGTCCCAACCTGGTCCCACCTGATTATTTCATTAAAAGTTTCTCACCAATATAGAGTGACTTTTTCAGTGTGACGGAGACATCAGCTACCATTCACATACAGCACAAACATACAATATAGTTTGGTGCATGTGGAGTACGCTATGGTGCATAAATGGTATCCTAATAATACCTGTTCTCTATAGATTTTCTTGAACATGATGTTTTGCACAAATTTAATTTATGTCGAGTCCTTAAAAAATATTCTCAAATTAAAGTTTTTCTTCCTTAAAACACTGAAACATGAAACCAGCAGAAACAAGTCTTTCCTCAGTGGAAAAGAGAAGCCACTGATATCATATTTCACCCACGGGACACCCCGCATCTGTGTCTCATGTATCAGCTGCTGCTCAGCTGGAAGCCTCTTATTCTGTACAACCAACATAAATTGGCTGATCCACGTCACATAACGATGATGAGCTGCTGAAATGTTAATGAGCTGAAAGGCTGCCTGCCAGACCACCAGGCGGCTGCGGTTCAGTCCCTGCATTGCTCCGTCATTAAAGATGGATGGATTCTTTTTCACCGAGGTGTCAGCTGGATCTTTATCTGCTGGCATTTTGTTTGTGTTGCAGGCTGTGGGTGTACATAGGTTATTGTGATAACATGTTACTGCTACAGAGAAAAGATAATTGGCGGCTGTGGCTCAGAGGCAGAGCGGGTCGTCCCCCAATCAGAAGGTTGTTGGTTCGATCCTCCTGCCACGTGTCGAAGTACAGTATCCTTGAGCAAGATACTGAACCCCAAATTGCTCCTGATGCCACAGCATCGGGTGGTGCTGAATGGTATGAATGAGTCCCGTTTTGTTCGAGGACCTTTGCCATCACTGAGTGACATGTGGTGTGAACAGGGGGAAATGTGGCAACGTAGTCTCTAAAAGCGCTATGAGTGGTCGGAAGACCTAGAAAAGCGCGATATACAAGATCAGGCGAATCACTCATTCCGGATAATTGTGGTTGCTGGCGCGCATCGCACTTGACAGCACATAGTTCGGTACCTAACCTGTGGTTAAAGACATGAGACCCCTGGGACACCAATACCCAGACTGCCCTACACTCGATATTGCGCTGTTTTTTTAGATTAAATAGTAGATTCAGTGGTTGGCCGATTTATCAGCGCAGGATATCTGGGAATTTAAGATAACCAAACCCTAGCACAGATATACAAGAGGTTTGGTTTGTTATGCTGCCTCCTAAAACGCAAATCAGCGGTGGCCTGCGCTGCTGCCGAGAGAAACAAAAAAAAAAAATTTTCAAACTTTCATAAAACAGACATTCCAAACAATCCCACTCACTTACACAGGAATTGCCAGGGTGAGTGCGTGAAAAGGTTCAGCATTTTTTCTTAAGCGCTGGTGGTTTCCTTCTTTTCACAACTAACCTTAGCAAACTACTTAAATGCTCCAACCGTCACCGTCAGTCCAAACAATCGGCCGACTTGCCTAAATAATTTTTACCCATGCGCCCCAGTAGTTGCAGCCTGGGAGATGAGCAGGTGGAGTTGCTTAGTGCAAAAAGCTTCTCCATAGCTTCAATAAAAAATAAATGCGAAATGTCGAAGAAAAGAGAAGAGAAAAAACAATTTTCCGTCACTCAAACAGAAAAATAAAAATCGTCACCTTCTGAATTCTTGAGGATTTCTCTCTCTTACCGGAATTGGAAGAACCTTGTTAGAGACAGATCTTAAAACACGCTTCTTCAAGACTCGACAGAACCAAAATAAAACTACACCAAACCGTTCTTTACAACTATTCCCAACAACCACATTCAATTCCAGACATGAAATATTCTGGCTCCTACGCGCTGTCACTCCTGTGACCCCGAATACATATTTCTGACAAATAACCCCCCATACTATAATAAAACCGAATCAAAATAATACTGAAACCCATCAAAAAATAAACTAAAAATAAACATTTTTTAAACACTAAAAATTAGCAAATCCACTCTGGAAACTAACTGAAAGTAACTGAGTTGAAAAAAAATTAAAAAAGAAATACAAAACTATAATAACTCACTACTGATCAGTTAGGGCAAAATAAGGCACCTCATCAGATAAATAAAGTGTAACCAAAATGCTAGCTGAGTCTGAATATCAAGTTGTGTGCCATCATCCTTATGGTCCAGATGGGAATTGTTGTTCCTACCCTCACCTAATGGTCAGTCGAGGAGATCGGGGTTCGTGACTGAAAGATACGAGATCCGCTGCGGTAACGAACGGCCGAAATTGCGAGCAGAGCACAGCTGTCAATCATGACATGAAACCCCCTTTTTAGAGCTTCAAATAAAACCAAACGTATCACTAAGATGAACACTTGAGCATACATCAGTGTGATCAGAAATACCTAAAATGAAATCATCTTTGGGAAAAATGTGTTTGATGCGTACTTGTTTCACAGAACCATTGTCATTAGTATATTAATTCTTGGCACTGTGCACATGCACACACTCACATGGTTTATCTAAAAGATTATATTCCACTACTTTTCCAATAATAGTGGAAAACCATTCAGATATAACATAAACAGGAAGTCACAGAGTTTCCCTTCCCAGTTATCTCCTGCTGGTTGACAGAGATTTATACATCTGGCCTCAGCCCCAGTCACTGTCCTATTTCTACTTCAGGAAACAGGTGAAATACCAAACAATATTTTTGACATAAACGACATAAACATCTAGTCTGATTGATACAGTGTGGCTGATATTTTCTCACAGTGTTTCCAGTAGCAGGAAACCGCCATGGGTGACGCACATGTCGATAAGCTCTGAATGGTTTTACAACCTTGGCTTTGACTGCTCATCACTGTATGACTGAGTGAACAACAACAGCCAGATCCAACAGGTAAGAGGAAAACTGCTAGAATATACTGTACAGAGTTGTTTACATGTGAAATAACTGCCAACAAAAAGGAAAGCCTGCATTTTCAGGGTTTCTGCAGGTTTCAGCTGGTTAAATCGAAAGACCATTATGAATGCAATTGACAACAAGTCCTCACTGGCAAAAAAAGGTACAAAGGGTATGAAGGAAAACTGGTTCCATATCAGTTTCATTTTGTAGTTGTTACAGTATGAATCAATACATTTTATTCCCCCACAACACATTAAATTAAAAACTGTATAATGTGATATGATGGAAGGTTAACTTCACACTGTAAATCAAATACATTTTTAAGACCTGTCATGATCATATTTAAAGTCCCCTTAATACAGAAAGAATTCCTCATATTTACACATTTCCTATAAAAACAGGCAGCTAGGTAGGGATTTGTCGTGGATATTGATTGAGGTTTACAGTTGCCAATGTCACTGAGTGTGCATTATGCCCCCACTGCTATGCAGTTAGTGCAGGGGCAGGCTGGAGGCTCTTTGGCCCCTGTCCAGTGGCTCCCTGTGGCTTTGAGGTCTTTTTGTTTAACATTTTATTTATCATTGTTTTAAGCCTAAAGCACCTATTACACACCGAAATAAACAATAAAGGTTTTAACATTTTTGTCGACGAAAATGTGCTCCTGAACCTCAATAGTGGTGGTTTGCGTCTCCGTAATTAGCTATGGACTTGAAAACCAAAAATAGAAAAAAATAGTCTTGGAAGAAAATAGAGAATGAAATAGTATGTGTACAGATTTGTTTGCTTCATCACCAACACTGCATGCTCATCTGTGACGAGAAATTAGAATTATAAGCCCAAATATTACATTTTGTAGCTCTATTTTTATAAATGTTTTGGGCAAAAGTGGCTCTTTTGATAGTAAGGTCGCTGACCCCTGAGCTAGCGTCAGCGTCTACATTCCAGAGAACACAGCGAGACGCATTAATGACCAAGGTAACAGCAGTTAGCGGTTTGTTTCTTAACAATCTTTCCTCTGTAAATGACCGCAGACTGTGTTCGATCCCTGTTTGGTTTCAATTGCCAACGAACAGCAGATACAGTTAGCAGCAGTCAATTAGCAGGTATCTATCCATCTTCCATCCATCCATCAGGAAATTAGAAAGCTGTGCTTTTGTACAGTAATCAGTGAGGCCTGGCCAGATAAACACTCCGGCGGTGGCATGAGAAATGGTTTAATTAGGTGTAAAATTAGTAGAGTGAGTCATCAACAACTTTTTATTGTTTTTGAATACTCTGAAATACTTTTTTCTCATTGTTGGGCCAGATGCTGGAGAATAGGTGACGAATAGCACTAGACATACATGATAAAAACACATTTCAATTTTGACTTCATGGGGACTATTTTAAGATAGCATGACAGCTTTTAAATTATCGGATTTTTGACTTTTTAAGACATGCAAACAACCTGGGATTTATATTTTTTACGTACATAGATAAAAAGAAGTGAGAGCGGATAACATCCTATGTCAGAGACCTGACCTCCATGTTATCTCCTGAAACAGGCTGTGAAAGAGAAACTGCGTGTCTACTTTAACATACAGTCACACTGATCAAAGTGTGGAGGGGATCACACACACAACACAACGAGGAACACACACACACACGAACAGGAAGCAGCAGGTTGACATTTAGCTTGCACACGGGAATAACCGCACAAGTAATGAGATAAATAGTGACATTCATATTCGCCTACATGAGCCCATGACATGAGATTTCCTCTCTGCTGCGAGGGGACGAGACAGTAAATCTATAATGTGTGACCTGATCGATGATTCACCCAGAAGCTGGTCTAAGGTCATCACCAACAGCAGCACTCTATCTAGTTTGATAACTATTTTCGGTGGGAATTTCAGTGACACATGCATGAGTTACAACCCGATGCAGAAGGAAGGAATTTACACTAGGGATGACGTAGGGGTTGGAGGAATTTTAGGAAAACATCTAACCAATATTGAGATTCTTTATTTACCACCAGACCTGCATTTAAAACTGCAGTAGGTAACTTTAATGAAAATATTTCTTTTAATTTGCTGAAACTTTTCACTGTATCCTGAATGAGACTGGGCTTGTTTTCGCTCAGGTGGATTCTTGCAAATGGCATTAGGAGCACTAGGAGGAACCAATTCAATTCAATTCAATTCAGTTTTATTTGTATAGCACAGAAGTTATCTCAGGACACT
>NW_023339663.1:30341480-30348348 GCF_004916995.1 Morone saxatilis
TAGACCGAACTCCTTTTAACATTTACAGAGACCCAACAGTACCACCACAGAGTATCTATGTACTATTGTCAGGATATAGTAAAAGTTATCTTCATTAAAGTTACCTACTGCAGCTTTAAGATAGGCCTTTTTCCAGTTTTAGTATATTTTGTCATATTTTCGTAACAGAGCCTCCCTGTTTCCACATCTCAACAGTCACTCGCACTCCTGTTGTCTTGTTTATTGGTCTTCCTGTCTCCCTTCTCTAAAATAATTCATTTGCAAATCGTTTCCAGTCGATCACTGTTCAGCTTCCGTCTATAACGCTCAACACTTCCTGCACAGATGTTTTACAATAAAAATAAAAAAAACATCAGCTCAACTTGCATTTAAGTATCTGCAGGAAGTTTTGTCTTTCACTGACTGTGGCTTTACAGCGACCACAAAAAACTGAAGTAGAAACAATTACACAATACACAAAGGTGTAACGACACATCGATCTGGATATATTGAGATTAATGTTGAACAATCCGATATATCAATGTAACGTGAAAACACTGATTATATTGGCACTTTGTGTGGAAATACAAAGCACGTGTCTGCCTGATCACCCTGCTGCTGTCTGGCAAGACATACAGGAATATCCACGGAAGTACATCAAGATCCATCTTTGCTCCCTACATCTCAGCCTTTCTTACCGTCAGGTGTGCATAATGCAACTACAGGTAATTCATTTGTTAATTATGTAATTAAAATGTGAAATCATCCGTTGTTTTATTGGCTGTAAAAAAAAAAAATCATCATTGTGCATCCCTAAAAAAATGTATAGTTAATGTGGCTATTGATAACAACTAGTGAGACAGTTGTGGTAAAAACTGCTGGTGAGTCACATTCAGCAAGTGACAATACATAACTATAATATCATCCTAAAGAGGTCACCCTCAAATAAATGAAAGCTAAGGCTTGACAGGGCTATTTGAATGATTCTTAAAACAAACAACTGTGGAACTATGTCCGACATACTTTATGGTATATTGAAACTGTACATATATGACCGGTATTGATGTCTACAGTGCAGCCACATACAGGGACTGAAATCTTTAGGTGACTAACTATGATGTTATGGAGCCAATAGGACCGGCCCAGGCCTGTACACTGCTCCAAGTGACTGAGCCAGTTGTTCAACTACAAGGCATGAAAAGAAAGTGAAAGTGCATATATAAATATTTAACTGAAACTAGGCCTGCACGATATGGTATAAAAAAATCATATTGCAATTATATTGACCGATACTGTGATTACGATAGGATTCACAACTAGTGGAAATGATCATTTTTGCATTACAATTTTTTTAACAGACAAAAAACAATAACTGATGATGTGACATTTGTAAAAATCTGTACCAAACAAACAAGATTTGTAGACCAGGGCATCTCTGCAGTATTACACTACGCCATTACAACACTGTTTGTCACACATTTGACCTTTATTAAACAACTGCAGCTTCTAGGATTTGCATATTGCACTTGGCCACGTTGTAATTTCAATAATATTTCGATTAACTGTGCAGCCCAGACTCAAACCAGCTCTGAGGAAAATAATGCTGTTCAATCAACCTGCAGTAACACTCGAATAGGAATAAGTAGCTTGAATAGGAATAAAATACTCCCTCCATGCCCCCACAAGGAGTCATGGGTCAGGATTCTGACTATGTCTCTGAGACACTTCAGTAGGGCCTGTGCCTGCTAACACGGAAACCCTGAGAATGTCCTTGTGCACTACGCTGCGCTGTAGCTGCTGTAATCTGGCATTTATGCACCTATTGATGTAATATAAATTTGAGTATTTGTTGCACAAGTGGATGAGGTCATTTAGATCAAGTGGGCCATGTCCTAGAGTTGTGCATACATGTACATAAATGGTGGGACCCAAATCTGGACCATACATCTTTAAACCAGAAATAATCCTTTTTTTTATTTGCAGGCAGCAGAAACAAGCTAAAATCATAACACTAGAGTATTTTTTGTGTCAAGTTAATATGGGACCAACACTTAACACCTATTCACACATCCTGCAGACACAGAGCAACATTAGCACCGACTGGAAGTCCAATATTCACTCTTCTTTTAGCTCGGTTTTGGTTTCCAGACAAAACACCAATTTTACCAGCTAACTGCAACCCATTGATTACACTCTGTCTCTTATTATTCCCACTGAGCACTTTGTCTACTTGGGACATACGAATATCTTACTGGCACAGTCAATGACGAAAACCCAGCCCAAGCTTGAAGCTCTATACAACAAAAACATCCCCATCCTAACCTGAAACCCAACACCTTCTATCAAGTAGCAGAACCCCTCTATGTCTAAATACATCAGCAGGCTGTGTGTATGGTAAGGGAACACCTAACAGATGGACAACAATCCTGTGAGGAAAACCTCATGCCAAACTCCTTTCTAACCAAATGGTGTTGGCTTGCTGAGGTATCCGGTTAGGGTTCTTAAAAGGTTCAGAGAAAGCTTAAGACGTTTCTGAATCATTAAGAGCCAACCTGGCTCCCTCTGTCCAGTCTCACTGTCCCTGGGCAAGACACTGAACCCAAATTGTTCCAACAGGGTTCCCACTCTTTTTAAGAAGAATTATCCAGGAGTTCTCTTGACAAGACAGGACAGCACTTGCTCCCAAACTGTCATATCATTTACCGCTAGGCCCTACTGACAGCTCTTAATACTGCAGGGTTAATGATGAAGTGTTCCAGGTTCATTACAGGTCCGCATTTATGAGACACTCTTAATTCACTTCATTTGCAGATTTTTCAGGTTTTATTTCCAATTTTCTAACAACATGACTTTGGCCACAGGCCGTAAGTAAATGGTAAATGGACCTGTATATAGGCGACTTTCTAGTATTCCTGACCATTCCCAAAGGCGCTTTTACACTACGTGACACATTCACCCTTTCACACAGCCCATTCACGTCCAGTGATGGCAAAGTCCATGCGAACAGAACTAAACTCATGTCATACACATTCACGACACCGATGCTATGCATGCGGGAGCAATTTTGGGTTGCAGTATCCTTGCTGCGAATGGATACTTCGACAACGTGGCAGGAGGAGCCGGGGATCGACCAACAACTTCTGATTGACGACCCCGCTCTGCCTCTGGCCACAAGCCGCAGCCACGAAAGCCTAGATTTGAAGTAACACTTCAAACTTTAACTCAACGAAGACATTTTCCACGGGCTTTTTGAGAGAATTCCTGCTCGCGGCTCCAAAAAAAAAGACCCAAAATTAACGGTCGTGGTCAGACTGTGTAATTACAGCAATGGGTGTCTCTCAATGATGCACACTTGCCCAAAAGGACGAGGGGCTAAAACCAGACAGTGTTATGCAGTATGAATTCATTCCGGGTAATTTCATTGGCAGCAGGAAGTAGCTTTATTGGCTTCCATGCGCCACTTTAGCAGTAATTCATTAGGAAAATTAACGGGGCGCCATCCTCCAAACACTGTATCCACTTGCCTTTAATAATCCATATGCCTCTTGATGAGCAGTTTGGCACACTGCATGATGGCAGCCTCTGCCATCAGTGTATGAATGTGATAAAAGTGTTGTAACGCACTTTGAGTGGTTGGTAGACCAACAAAAGTCCTTTACCACTGCCATTGCAACAAACAGATGATCCACCAGGCCAGCATTCGCCTCCAAAGACACGTTTATCGAAATGTTCCAGAACTGGTTTCACAGTTTACTCACAGCCACCACCATGGTGTAAGTATGGTAGAAAAGGAGGCTGTGGGACAACAGCCAATTTCTAATGGAAATTTGATGAGTAAGAGAGTGGGTGCATGCCCAGTTGTACAACTTCTGTGTGTTTTGTAAGGGGCCAGTTTGTCAATGTATCTGATATCTCCATGTCATTCTGGCTGTCCTCAGCTTCCTCTCGTTCCTCTCCTCTCTCCTCTCCTCTTTCTGCAACTCATTCATGTCCCATTAATTGGTATGTTACTAAACTTCACTTCTTCCCCGGAGTTCTTTGTTTATCGTCCTGCAGGTTCTTTCAGGGGGGGATCCTGGTGGACGCCTCCTGCCATGTCCTGCTAGACTACCAATTGCTAAATCAACTGATATTAGTGTTATTATTATTATAATATTATCTTATTACTAGATACTATCATTACTATAATCACTGCTTCCATTGTCCCCCCAGGTTGTTGTCAATCTCATCTTCTCATGTTCATCATCATCAGTCACTACTATTGAGTGTAGTTGTTGCTCTGTTTGTTGCTGTGCACCTCTGTCTCTCTGTCTCTCTCACCCCACTGGTCAACGGCCAGACGTCCACCACACTAGAGCCGAAGGGTCTGTCTAGGTTTTGTCTGTTAAGGCAGTTTTTCCTTGCCCTGTCGCCAAGGTCTTGCTTCATGGTGGTACTGTTGGTCTCTGTAAATGTTTAAAGGAGTTCGGTCTAGACCTGCTCTATTTGAAAAGTGTCCTGAGATAACTTCTGTTATGAATTGGCGCTATACAAATAAAACTGAATTGAACTGAACTGAAAACACAATGTCAGTCTGCAGCAGACAGCTACTTTTGAGACATATGCTGTGACATCTGGACAGAACATAATCAGCCATGCTCACCAGCTAAATACATAGCTACTGTAGTACCACCGTTGTACAGGAAAACTAAGCTTATCACAAAACGACAGACAATAAGTTACATAATGTAGCTAGGTAAAAATATTACGATAATTTATATATTCAATAAACAAAGATTTTTCTTAGTATTTTCACTTTTCTTACAGCTTTTCCTGACATAATATTACCAGTTTCTCCCACTGATACTGGTTTGGGAACAAGGTCTACCGTCAACATGTGAAATGTTATTTAAGCGGTGTGCTCCTAAGATAATAGCTTATACATTAATAACAATGCCGAAATAGACACTGGATTCCAGTGTTTCGTAAACGCTCTAAAATCAAGTCAAACGACGAGTGTGTGTTTGCCATTATGCCAGAATACATTTAATTTTCGGATTCTTCAACAGAGTTTGGTGTGACGTTAACGAACTTATCTGGATGAGAAAGTAACGCTACACAGATAGCGTAAAATGCTCAGAAACAGCGTAAGAATTGGCGCCACAGTCCACCACTGGTAAATGGAAGAAATTCAAGTTGGCTACTTTTCAAGCTTTCTAACTAGCTGATGCCTGATTCCGTGTACCGTTAGCTTCAATCACTGTCCACATCCAAACAATTGTTGTTATGAACGAGCGACTCCATACCTGACTGGCTTTATGGAACTGTTTCTTCAGCCCGGCCACAGACATCTTCGACAGCCGTGTAACGCTTCACCTCTGGAGGAAATGTTCCGTAAAGCAGTGGATAGAAGTGGGCAAATGTACGTTAAAGAAAGAGCCAGGCGACTCCACAACACTGCACTCATCAGTCACCACGGCTCAAGATTGCAGTAGGACCTGTCTGCGTTGAGTCAAGCTCACAGCAGCAACGGCTGACGCAAGCGGAAATAGTTTTATTGTCCAAAAAATAAAGTTTTTAAATTTTTATAACGACTATAAATGCACTTGTGGATAATATATACACGTAATATGATACAATGTGTTATCAAAATACATGAGGAAAAAAAGAAATATGTGGGATTTATGTAAAACGCTATATAGAAACATCAAAATAGACGGTCATTTCTTAGGCATTTCATGCATAGATAAGAAGCTCAAAAGAGGAGCAAGAACTTAAACCTGCAGTAGGTAACTTTTATTTTAAAAAAATGTTTCACTATATCCTGACAGTAGAACATGAGACAGATAATCTGTGAAACATTCAGGTTCCTCTGGCTCCTCCTAGTGCTCCTAATGGCATTTGGATAAATCCACCGGGCTGGGTTTGTTAACTTTGTTAACTTTGTTAATTTGTTAGCTTAACTGAGGTTATAATTAAACTAATTTAGGATCCGTATACAATGTGTTCTTTTTTTCGTTGCAGAAAAGTTTATAGAGTCATTTTATATTAAAGGTTGTGAGACATTGGACAGTCGTGGTTTTATTTTGAAAGTACAAGCCGGAAGCCGGAGTTACGTGGTCTTGCCTAATTTATTGAGTATGCGGAGGAGGAGAGGGTTTCCTGAATCGGAGAGATGTCGCCACTTCTCAAACCCCATTGGCTGACAGCTGCTCGTGCGGAGGAAACAGCGCCGTAGAGAAACGGAGACTTCAAAGGCGCCAAATATATTGACAACTAGTGGCCGAATAATAGGATTAAGTACGCCTATGGAAGTCATTGACAGTAAGATGGAAGCCCATTTGCGCCAGTGTTACAAATAAAATATTCGTAGTCTTTCTAATGACAAACTTTCTCAAAACATTGAGTTAGTAATAACAACTTAGTATCACAGTCATTATTTTGAGATGCTAACTCAATATTTTAAGAAGGTTTCTCATTATAATAACTTACTTTACTTACCTCCTTCACATTGGTGGAAATGGGCTTCCATAATTAACCACCCTTTGCAGGCTATCTAACAAAATATGAACAAAAAAAACTGCAGTCTACTGTTCAGCAAAGTAGAGCATTTTGTATACCAAACTTTTAAAAGTGGGTGTTATTTAACACTATAGACAATATAAAAGTGGTTGTTATTATAATTTCTTTTTCATAGTCAGAGTTTTGGTTTGTGTAACTTTGCATTGTACAACTTGTGACACAAGTTGTATGCTTCAGGCATTTATAATTTTAACTGGCATTTATAATTTTAACCATTTATCTGTTACTTTTAGCTAACTATTTAGACTTCTCCCCTACAAGTTTTCATGCACTCTCAATTGTAACATTATTCAGGTATTCGGGTGTTACAGACTGTGTGTTTTGATAT
>NW_023339663.1:30348448-30351101 GCF_004916995.1 Morone saxatilis
CCAGTTCCACTCCCCCCACCCACCCACCCAACACCCCCCCTGTCGGCCCTGATCCCCATACCAGGACCGAGATGTGGGATCCGGTGTCAGTGCCCCAGAAAGACCCTTCTCTGTGGAACATGTGGGGGATCAGCAGCAGTGTTGTTCAGAGGGCTCAGTTTCACTGTTTGGGATTCTCACAGTAGCGTGCACATATCCATTGCTTCCCAGGTGCTGCCTCATAGCAGATCTGACTTTTAGGCTAGCAATCAGCTGGTGTATTCTCAAGAAAAGCACAAGAATTGTTTGGTTTACTTGTATTTTTTTAAGACTCGCAGTTTAAAACACACTGAAGACTGTCACATTGATTTGGAGGATGATTACAGTTGTAGTTTTTATCATTGTGTCTATCAGTTATGGTATTGTACACACTAAAGTAATACTGTAGTTGAGATCTTGGAACACAGCTACATTGTTTTATTATCAAAGCTGCACCAATAATTTTTTATAGTAACAATGGATCAGTTCACTGAATGTCATGTGTGAAACCCAAAGACCCAACTCTGCAGGGCCGGAATGGGAATCATTGTCAGCCTGGAAGTTTCCTGCCTCAGACCAACCCAAACAGAAAAGTTGAGAAAACTCACCATTTCAAGGCAGCTGTCTAAATTTTAAAGTTTTAAGTTCAATTCTGATTGAACTAAAAAGAGTTTTGCCAAGATGTAAAACCTGATAAGTTTTTAATTTTGTAATCTTACTGTGAAAACAAATTACCTAGTAAAAAGTACTTAACAGAAGTTCCTGTAATTTATAAAATGAAGCAGTCTCACTTCAAAATACGATTCAACACATTCAACAACTTTTAGTTAAAAATGATTGCATCTGTAGTGTAAGTCTTTATGTTGAGCATGATTTACTCTTTTTCTTCTGAAATTTGTTAGCTGTGAAATTGTCATTAGTTGGTGCTGAAAATTAAATAGTTGCAATGGAAAATTATTATGTTTTTCGCTTTAATGAGTTTTAAACATTTTTGAAATACAAATTTTGTGTTTACAAAACTTAAAGTGTCAAGTTTTTCTAAAGAAGAAAAGTAAATTATAATAATTATTATTAGTTAAAAAATGTAATGGAGGCAGCTGCCTTGAATTTATGAGTTGCTTCTTTTTTTTAACTGTGCACTGAAGTTCACAACTGCTCGACTGGCTGCTGCTGCTTAGAGACTACACCAGCAGTTTTCAAACTAGGGTCCAGGTGTAGGTTATAGGGGGTCCCCAGGAAAATAAATAATAGAATATTTGAACATTTATTACAGTTTTTGAAAAGTGTAACAATAAGGGAAAAAGTTCGGGAACCCCTGCAATAGACAACAAAGTGTCTCACACAGCATACCATTTTGCATTTAGCAAAGGGCTTTTATCATTTTATGCCACACAGTCCCTCGACACTAAACTCTTTTTTTATTTAATTATAGTTTGTAGACAACGTTGTATGTTATATTTTGTTTTTCTACCAAGCTAGCGTATCTGTCTTATGGTCTGCATCAACTTCTGGTGCTTGTTCTGTATCTTTACTCTCAAGCTGCAAGTTTGTTTTAATCATAGACTTGTTTCTGAGTTTGGCACATTTGACCAATCGTAACCTCCTGGGCTTCTGCGGGTGAAGCCTACCTGATCTGTTTTTAAAATTATCGTTTACTGACACTACCAACTGCCCTTGCAGCCCAACAACCAGCCCGGCCCACCGGGAACCCCTTCCTCTTCTCCAGATTAGCCACTTCAGGCCTGTCTTCTCACCTCTACTCTGCCCTTTTGCCTCTTTCATTCATTTGGTTTTAGCGCCTGCAACTTCTGTCTCACCACTTTCATCAGTCATGTTTCACTCAGCAGCAGGCAGCTGTTTTCAGTGAATAAGCTCTGTACACCAACTGCCCAGCACCAACAGCAGACTGACACAATTAGCAACTAGATGATGAACATAGTGGAGCATTCAGAAGCTAAAGAGCCAGATATTCTCTAAATGAATGGTAATGTTGCTCCATGTCTGCTGCATGTGTAAATAAGCAATTATTTGCCAATACATCGGTAAAAGGCAATGATATGATAATGTAGTGTTTACAGCTTGTTCTACTGTCCCTAAGTAGACACAGATTTCAGTCCTAAAGGTCTTATTTGCTTAAAACCAGTAACAGAAAATCTGCAAGTGTAATAGGATAATTTTAACCTGTGTCCAAGGAAACATGTCTTCCTTCATTCTTGATCCATTTTTACTTATTCTGTCTTCTTTCAAGATACAAGACGCGAAGTTCTTTGATTCGGAAGAGCTGAAATAAGTTATCCCCCATCCTGATGAAAAAAATGCCTGTGGTGTGTGCTTACGCATACATGTACGATTTAGTGGCACTAGTGATGAAGTTTCAGATTTCAACTAATGAACACCACTTGCATCTGTATTTGACCACCTGGGAATGAGAACGTGCTGTGTTTTTTTGCAAACTCACAAGAATACCTTATCTAGAGCCAGTGTGGGTGTGTTGTTCTGGGTTACTGTGGAAACATGGCGGTACAACATGGCGGACTCCATGGCAGGCAACTCGCACCCTCTGTAGATAGAGATAAAAAAGTCTCATTCTAAGGTAACAGAAATTTTCTGTTGTTTATACACTAATGAAAACATA
>NW_023339663.1:30351109-30368579 GCF_004916995.1 Morone saxatilis
TGACAATAGATCCTCCTAAACGTTACACACTGGACCTTTAAGGATCCCAGTTTGGAGGTCTGAAGGTCTTTTCAGTGTGATATTCCTTCCCAAGAAAACACAAAAAATATCTGTGCTGAACTTTGGCAGTATGTTGGTCTGTAGACTGTGATGGATGTTTACAACAGACAGTTGGTTAATAATTTTACAGTTCACCTTTTTTTTCCTTTCAAATAAGTTAACCTGTTTGCAACTTCTTTGTTTGTCTGAGTCCCTGACTTCTTTTTAGTGATGCTGCAGTGTTCTAAGATCTCATTAATTAAGCAATAGATGATAGATTAACCACTGGATGGCAGTTTGTGTTAAAGGTCCAGTGTGTATAATCACCTGAATATAACAACTGTTTTTGTTACCTTAGAATGAGATATTTTTATCTACAGACACTGCAGGTACCCTTCCATGGAGTCTGCCATGTTTCTACAGTACCCTAAACACTGGCTTTTTTTTTGCACATTTTGCGGCCACCATAGTTCCTGTTGGAAAGGGAGGGTGAAACAAGTGAGTTGCAACTTTATCTGCAACTACACTGCTAGATGCCACTAAATCATACTCACTCGTACTACACCAAAAAAGTCAATAATGTAAAGACATTAACTGTAAAGTAGCTACCAGTGTACACACTGACCGCTTGAGAAGTGTGTGTAATGGCTTAGCCTCAGTTTCTGACTGATCACCCAGTCATGGGATAAACGCAAATGTTTCGCTGAAGCTAAAACACTGTCAACTCGAATCTAAACCTTAACTTGTACTGCCCATGGCAAATTCATGTCCACTCTTTGTGTGTTTTTGAATTGATTTTATATGCGGCCAGGTCACCTCAAACACATTCAGCCTGAACACACCTTCGCGAAGGTGGTAGGGTCAAAGAAGATTAAGACTGTTTCTGATGGTAGATAGATTCAGGCTTCACTGTTCCTATGTATTGTTTAACACGTTTTTTTTTGTCCGCGCTCAAAATCAATCTGTCCTGCAGGCTCCTTCCCTTCCACAATCTGTTCCATATTTACCACTGAACAGTATCTGAAAGTGGTCCACTGCTTCTTAAAAATAGCCCTAAAGATGCAAGTTGTTCCAGATACACATACAGCTCTGTGGAGGAAGCTGAGCAAGTGCTCCACCTCTACAGATCAACCAGGTTCTCTGTTGAATATTGTCGCCTACATGCAGCACACAGGAGGGACTGAAATAACCCATTGTGCCCTCTCTGAGTGGTACTAGATTTCTGCAACGTGCCAGAGAAAAAGGATGGGGGCCACTTGTCAGAACTGGGTTTTTCAGCTCCTAAGTGATGAGGAACAGCTCTGCAGCTCACTAATGTACAGTAAATGTGATGGGTGGGTTGAATTGTTGAGTTATGCAAGGCTTTCAGCCCCCTGTAATAGTGCAATACTTTGGCATGTTGCGTAACAGATTTGTCCTCCTCGCTTTTTCAATGTGGGCCCGGACGATACTTCCACTGTCCCTGGTCCATTTCCATCCATGCCCTTTAACTTTACATAGCCGTATTACAGCGATTAATTCACCTCTTCAATAACAGTGAGAGCTTTTTTCAGGTAGTGTAGTGTAGGCTATTTTGCAGCAATGCAAATTTTAATCACTGCTGAATGTGACTACCATCTCTGTGGCCCTCTACTTTATCATGCCGAAGAGAAAGGATCACAGAAATCAAAATATAATCAAAACACTATTAATCAAGTTCCAACCAAATATCCCTTGCCTGAATGGTTTTCACCACTACAGAACACAGAGGCATTCTGTGTCTCTAGCTGCATTTGCTTGCTTGCCTAGTCTAGCATTATAGGAGGAGAAGGAATCTGTTACGTTAAACAGAGGAACCCAAAAGCAGATCACAAACTCGGTTGGTACGATTCCAAAAGACAGGCTTTATTGGAAATCCGGGAAACTAAATGTTGAGGTGTAGCTCCTGCTAGCAGTGGTGAGACGGTATGGCTAGACCCCAGGCAGAGTGGAACTGGAAGATTACGGCAGCGTGGCAGGCAGGAAGCAGCGGGCAGGTAGCTACAGCAAAGGGTATGATCCTGAGACACAGGGAAAAACAAGGTTAAAGTTCATAGCAAAAAACACTTTTAAAAACTCCAACTTGGCCTAGAAGGTTACTACCACGATCTGGCGGAGAGTGATGAGAACGGGTTTTTATAACGCAGGGCTGATGAGTTAATGTTGCAGGTTGAGCCAGTAAAGAAGTGAGCAGGTAAATCAAGGAGAGTGGGAGAGTCCAACACAACAGAGACACAGGGAAACCAAGGAGGAGAATACTGATTATAACAGAATCAAGTCGAGGTGGACCTGAACACAGCAGTTCTGTGGACCACACCCCTACTCAGCCTGTCAACAAGACCTGATGGCAAGATAACCTTTAAAAACTGCTGAATGAGCCATTCAGTGTCTTATTGAGTTTTAAATATTGTTACAAAAGAGCATATTTACTTACCTCAGTCAACACTAACCAGTTTTCATAGGGTTTATTTCTTCTGTAGGATCAAGGATCAAGCGAGGCCTGTGGATTATCCAGACACTGTTTCTGGAAAGAGATGTTTTTTAGTGGTTCGCAAGAAGCATACAATGAATCCCATAAACCCTCCATTGTAAAAAATCTTAAAGACAATATTTACAAATAAAACAAACTATCTGATTGCTCATAATGTGAGAGTTAAGTGAGAAAAATGTGTTGTTTTGGTATTTGGGTAAACTTATATGTTTTTATATTTATACTTTATATTTCAAGAAAAAGTACATTTTCACCTCTATTTTGAATTACTTTTTAAGAGGGATATCTCCTGCCATAAAGCATGCATGTTATCCTCCAGTCCTTGGCTTTATGTGTCTGTTAGAGGTTCATCAGTGTTGCTCCGCCTAACACAGAGTATTACAAGGCCTCAGGGGAGTCAGCCTGGATCAGATGATACTGCTGTGGAGATGAGCAAGGCAACAATAACACTTGTAAATCCCCCTCCTTACATCCTTTGTTTGTGTTCATGGATGGATATATATATATGTGTGTGTGTGTGTGTATGTATATATGTATATATATATACATATAGACATACATATTAGGGCTGTCCTCAACTGAAGATTTTCCTCATTGACTAGTTGTTGAATGTTTATGATATTAATTTAATTATTTAAATAATATCTGTTGATGATATGATAACGGAAAAAGTGGTAATGATTCTGAACGTGTCAGAACAACCAACAAAGAGCTGAACATTAGGTAATTTATTCACACACATTATAATCCAGTATAACATAAAATCATATATGAACTTAACAAAAACAAATACTGGCAGACTTATCGATATGATGGATGATGTATAACGTTACTTACAAATCAACGCACTACAAACTCGCTCCTCTCCTACTTCACGCTTCTCCTGCTCTTGTCTGAGCCCGCTGTGTCTTTATCGTCCCTGGTGTCACAGTCCTGGTTGGAGGCGCTGTGTTCGGCCCTGGCCATGGTCACTGGGAGGCTGCTGAGCCTGGTTTCATTGCCCACTAGCCCCACTCTGGCTCTGGTGCTCATTCTGACGGTGTAAACAAACATCCCTGAACATACTCTGAACTTGCAGTCTGGGTACAGTCTGCTAGTAGGACCACTAACTAGCTAGTGGGAGCAGCTAGTACAGCTAGCACATGCAGCAGTACACTGGTTAGACTTCCTGTGTTACAATGCAACAATCCTCAGATACTTAGTATTCAATAGTCCTGGTGACAAGGCGCAGCTCCTGAAAGGAGTTAATTTTTTTGTTTTTCTGCAACTATCTGAAAAGTGAGTCGACAAAGACTCTAATTGACTAACAGTTTAGTCAGCTATTAGGGGACAGCCCTATATATCAATATATGTGTTGCTTATAATGGCTTTCCTGCACTCCTGAGGGGTTCTACATGCAAACCTGTGCTGAAACATTGAAATATTATACAAAGCAATAAATTTCATTCACAGTGATAAAAGTAATCATTATTTATTTTAATGGATAGAAAATTGAATGGAATGAGGCTTGCAAATGTATGGCTTTTTATTTAATTGGAATGAATATTGTAACATTAAATCAAAGGAAACATGAACACCTATCAACATATGCTGTTTTTTAAAAAAAAAACAAATCCAAGCAACAAACAAATGAAATCTTAAATCTGGCCCATTGCATTTAAATACAGAATGAAAAAATAATCCACAGAATACAGAGCAAAACCAGAATTGTAAACCATGGTGAAGTAATCAGACATGTACAGCACAATGTTCTTGTTCATTCATTTTTGAAAAAAAAAAAGAAAAAAGATAACATGTAATGTTAGTGGTGAAATTAACATATTTTATACAGTATATTTTTTGGTTTCTTTCAGATAACAAATTACTCTATTCACAGAATATACAGCTCAATAAACATTTTGTTTACCAGTTCTTTTTTAAGGGTGTGCTCATGTGTGGGGCCATTATTATAAATTGCATTTTTTAAATTATTATTTCTCAGTGTTTGACTCATTCACAGTACATGCTTCTAGCCTCCAGACACAGCATATCTTCCTGCTGTTTGTCCAGTCAGTCAGGATACTGCAAGCAACCACATAGACAATACAAGAGCAATGCCTTAATCAATTCTAGTCCCATGAGCAGATTTCTTTACAAAAACACCACAAATATCAGGATATTTTCTTCATCCCAATCAGTAAAAGTCTTTTTTATTTTTTTTATTTTGGGTGAATTTTATTTTATTATACAACAGAGCCCACATTTGAATACTGCTGTTAATCACAAAGTAGATGAGAGAAGACTGGGCAGGCCCTTTTAATACTGCATACCCCTTAAACAGTATGAAGGGGTTTCTATACACACCTGTGGACTGAAAAAATCTTTGGTCAACATTAGTAGTATGCAACAACCAGAACAGTACAGACAGATCATATAACACCATACAATAACTTATTGATCAAGCTCACAACACTATAGCTTTTCAACAAAGACTCTTTTTGAAGACCATTGGCCAAATAAATGAAATGACACATGTAGAGGTTACTTTACTACTGCTTTTGATCAACACATTATGCACAGCTTCAAAGGGAAGATGTGGACGTCTGACAACAAAAACACCAGAAAAAAAATCACTCACATGATACAGTTTCATGGCTCAACTCTCACTTGGACAACACATGGAAAGATTCAGTTCATATAAATGAAATATTTTAAGGGTTAAACTGGGCTGTAAAGGGAAACCAATACAAGGAAATCAGTACTGCATTACAACAAAGGCTTGAAACTCACTGAGGTTGCATTCTTAGTGCTGAAGATTAATTTACCGACAGGTGTACATTTCAGTTGTCAATTTTTGCCTTGCACTAAAAGCCATTTGTCACAACAAATTAACTCCTGACTGTTCTTCTCTCTTTTTTTCCCAAAATAGGACAACAGAATGGACTACAGTATGGAATTTAAAAAGTGCTAATTGGTGAGCCTTCTTTAGGTGCCCAAAAAACGAACAGCAACAACAAAAAGACTATTGGAACAGAGGAAATCAGTCATTTTGGCATATGAGTTCAAATCCCTACTCCTGGTCCATCGCAGGACCTGAGCTAACAGCTAGGTTCCTGTGAAGATTCGGGTTCTGGCTGTGCCTGTTTCTGCTTCGCACCGAGGAGAAGGACGTATCGCAGCCAGGGACTTTACATTTGTGAAGCAGTCGCAGATGGACAGTCTTGTAATGGGCTCTGAATGTGCCCTTGTTGCTGTAGACCTTTTGGCAGATGTGGCAAGTTATCGGAGATCCACCTCCACCTCCCTGAAGCCCGCCTTGTCCTCCCCCAGTGCAGCCCAGGGTCCTCTCTCCCCCAAGTGCCAACTCCTCGCCCCCGGGCCTCCCCACGGCGATCCCATCAAAGCTCTCATCACTGTCCTCCATGGGGAGCGCCTCTTCATCCTCTTCAATCCCTTCCCCTTCCTCACTACCGGCTCCGTCAGAGTCCCAGGAGGATCGAGCGCTGCCGCCGCCACGAGGTGGGGCAGAGGAGGAGGTGCTCAGGTCCAGGACTGCCCCATCCTCCCCATTTCCACCACCATTTCCTGCCCCTCCTAATCCTTCCATTTCTCCTAAGGGAGATGCCTCAGCACTGTATGGTGCAGAAGACCTTTTGCTCATAGGGAAGACCAGGCCCATGCGGTTGTGTCCCCGGAAGATGACCGAGGTCTGGCTGGTTTGGTCTCGATGGGGCAGATCTCTGTCCCGCTGGTCTTGGCAGTAGTCCAGGCTAACAGAGTCTCTGTCTCTACAATGGGATGAGGGCGAGTAGAGGGTGTTGGCTGGGCTGAATGAGTCTTTGGTCAGCAGCTTGTGGTGCAGGTTCAAATTTGCACTGTGTCTGCAGATGAAAATAATTAAATTAAATGTATTATAAAGCACATGGTGAATGTTTGCAGACATACTGATATAATGGATTACAATTGCCTCTTCTGAAACAATAAAATGTAGCAGCCCTGGAACAATAACAAAATGTGACTGCCTCTCACCTGTCTCGGCTCCTGCGGGAGGGGAAGGCAGCATTGCAGCCGTCCACTGTGCACATGTGCATCTCCTTCAGGTGGACATTTTGGTAGTGCATCTTGACGCTGTAGGGGTTCTTAAAGGTCTTACTGCAGATCTCACAGTGGTGTGGCAGGTCAGAGTTGGGGTTGAGGTGAGACAAACCTGAGTCACCATAATCGTCTGCACAGCCGTCGGATCCCTCCCTCTCTCGGTCTATGAGCTGGGGAGCATCCCCATTACTCAGCCTGTGCTCACCCTCATCCCATCTAAGCTCTGAAATCTTGTCAGCTGCATGCTCCCTGTCCTCCCTTTCTTCGTTGCCGTTGGCTTCCTGGCAGAGTAAGTTGTTGTCACAGTGATTCTCTGTCAGTCTGTTTTCAAAGAGGGGCGATGCACAGGTGATGACCCCTATTTCAGCTTGCTTTGGCCCATCATCTTTGTCCTCCCTCTCTGACATTTCTCTTCCTAAAGTTTGGTCCAACAGATGCTTGGCGCCCTCCCTTTCCTTCTCTTCGCCAACATAAGCCCCTCTCGCCTCCTTCTCCCCTCCAGCTTGTCTTGTGCACATATACCCCTCTGCTCGACTACCATGACACTCTTCCTTGTCCCTGGCCTGTAAAGGAGCCTCATCTTCAGAGCTGCTGTCCTTATCCATCTGCTCATCTCGCTCCACTGCCTCCTTCTCTATCTTTATTGGCATGCTTGACTTCCGAGACTTTTTCTTTGGTATAGGGTCTGTCATGTAGGGTTCGGGGGCTGGGATGGGTTTAATGGGTACAGAGGAGGACAACAGAGGAAGGGAGGGTAGTGTTCCTGGGGTGTTCGCAAGCTCTGCGGGGGTTACCAGGCTGCGGTAGAAAGGCAGGACTGGTTGTACTGTTTTTAAGTTGGGGAAGAGGATACCACTCTGGCCCATGCTGGAGAAGGAGCTGCTGTGGAGTTTAGAGCCAGTTTCCACATGGCTCACCATGTAGCTGGGCACTGACTTATGGTTTTCTGATGAGCAGACAGGGATGGGGCTTCCATATTCAGACCTCTTCTCTCCTTGAGAGCCTTCATCAGCAGACAAGCTGCCCCGTAGGTCTTTGTCCCTGTTGTTACGGTTCATGGGCATGTGTAGCCGTGGGTTCGGGTTGGCACTATGGCGATTGCGACTGCGCAACGAGCTGAACACCATGTTGCAGCCCTCGATGGTACACTTGTGCTTAATCTTCAGGTGCACTGCATTATAATGAATTTTCAGTGTGCCTTTGTCATAGAATGTCTTCTCACAGGCATTGCAAAATACGCGACCCTTCTTCAGAGAACCTCCTCCACCACCGCCTACAGAGAGCCCTCCACTGCCACTACCATTCCTGTCCAGGGAGCGCAGCTTGCCCTCAGGTGACATCTGTGTTACATCAGAGCTCATAGAGGGCGTGCATGGTGTGGAGGGTCCGTCCGAGTAGTTGTCACTAGTGGAGAAGTCCTCTGCCTCAATTTTTGTGGTGGTGGAGAGGGTGTCCATTGGTTTGTCTCCACTTCGGTCCGGATCAGCAGTAAATGAGCCAGAGCTGGAACCTAGCAGGCTGCTCTCCGTAGGGTGTGAAAGAGAGATGGAGTTGTCCCTCCCTAGACTATCCCGTCCTGGGTCATCTCGTCTCTGACTCTGCTGCTCCATGGATCCATGGCATGGTTGCTGGTGTTGTTGGTGCTGCTGCTGCTGCTGCTGCAGTGTCCCTGTAGGTGAGCCCAGAAACGGTGCAGGAACAGAGCCTAACAACTGGAAGGGCAGCATGAAGGCCATGCTGTTGATAAAGTTCTCAAAGTGGTGCATGCTGTTGCCACTTAGCTTCTCAACTTTGGCTGTAGAGAGATTGGCAGCAGTGCGTGGGGTGTTGCGCTCAATGAAAGTGCGGATATCTGAGTTGGTGCGGGTGCTGGGAACCAATACCGCCTGGCCCTCCTTGTCCTGCAGAGCCATCAGCTCGACTATGGACTTGGTCTCGCCAAAACGCAGGAACTGCTGCAGTGTAGCAATCTCCTCCTCGAACGTCATGATGGCCCACCGGTCCAGCACCTTCCCCGCTACATCCTACAGGGCAGATAGAAAGGGAGAGCAGCATGGTACAGGAAAGGGGAGAGGGCAAGGGTATGAAATAGATTGAGATGGAGAGGCAGAGTGAAAAAAAGAGGAAGAGAGAGAGCAATCATTAGCATTATAAGTGTCGGTTGGGTTGCTCATACATATTCACAGAGTGGGCTAGATGACACACCCTATGAAGCAGACTGGCAGGGCAGCTAAATAAAGGAATCAGATGAAGTGTTAATATAAGCGGGCAGCGCAGAACCCAGAGAACCCTCATTACACAGACACACAGTGTTTCATCTTGCACGTCATTTCTCTTCATTTAAATCATGTGGATTTACTCACTCTGCATCAGCAGACAGAGAACACGCACACACGCATCATACAGGCATACTAGCAGGCAAGTACACTCATATACATACTCCCAAAGGCATGCAAAGATAAATTTGTGCACAAACATACCACACACACACATATATATGGACACACAAGTGAGGGAGGGGTGATCAGAAGGCAGCTCACATTGATCAAGCGGGTCCTCTCTCCCTTAGCCCAGCAGTAATCATATGTGAGTTTGGGCGTCTTTGAAAGTGAGGAGCGGCTTCGTGCCGTAACCGTGATTAATATTTCATCACAGAGCATTCATTGGGCGCCTGTCGAGGATTCTGACTCTACGTTCGTCATTAGATGAGCTAACATGAATTAAACGCAGCCCAACTTGAATACTTGATGATGTACTAATCGAAGTGAGAGCTTGGCTGACATGGTGCCTGCAGCCCAGGCCCTTGGCCCGCTTGGCTCCAGCTTAAGAGGAAATCTGAAGCAAAAGACAATATTTACAAATCTACCCGCACAGTTTGGAGACCTCCCCGAACTGGTTGTACCACAGCAACAAGCAGGCCACATCAGTGGGGTACCGGGAGAGTTCATGGCATTGGTCGCTATATCACATCCCTACTCTGTCCTGTCTGCAGCCATGCTTTCCAGACCCATCTTCTCCCTCCTTCTCTCTCGTGCTCCTCATTAATTCCTTTCACCTCTCCCTTCATATACTCTCGGACTGTGGGTTTTTGGCTTTTATAGGATTTCCTACCCTAAAAGGAATAACACTAAACACTATGTTGCAATTGCTTTGATATTTAAAGGAATAGTTCAACATTTTGTTATATAGTTTGCTGTCCTTCTGAAATACAAATAAGATTGATATTAATCTTATTTTTGTTGTCTTAAGTTAAGTGTTAAGTTAGCTTAGCATAACGACTGGAGGCAGGGGGAGAAACAGCTAGCCTGTCTATGTCCAAAATTGAAAATCTATTCATGAACAGAAATCTATAAACTGAAATTTCTGATGTTATTTCTTGGCTCCCAGCACTTCTTTCAGCATCTCCGGCTGTAGCCAAATACCCAAACGTGACAACCTCACTGTGACAATTAGACTTCAGGATGCTATGTGCTCAGTCATTGCACCCGGGGGTGGTTTCCCAAAAACTAGTTCCAGCAAGTATGGCATTAGAGGTGTTCGTATGTGTCCAGACGAGCTCTTTCCCCCTGCTTCCTGTCTTTATATTAAGCTAGGTTAACCACGCCTTGACTCGAGCTCCGTACTCACAGACTGGACATTAATATCGGTCTGCAAATAAGCATATTTCCCAAAATGTTGAATATTTCTTTAAATCAGCAGCTAGTTTTGTACTTGTTTTCAGAAACCTAATCCTAACATGTAATCCTAGACACACACACACACACACACAAAGAAAAAATGTCTTTCCCCCCACTGCTCACCTGGAGCACGTATCCTCGTATGTAGTCCTGCAGCGTCCAGTCAAGTGCATTGAGGATCTGGATGACCTCCTCCTGCTTTAGGACAGAGAAAAGGCGATCCAGGAGGATCTTGAGGCGGATGGGGATGGCCTGGGTGCCGTACAGCATCAGACTGCAGATATCGAACACCACATTGGAGTGGACAATCTCCACCTGGCTGCTCTGGTACATGTGATGCACCTTCAGTTTACTCAGGGCTAGAATACACACATCAGATTTTATTGGATTAGATTTTAGGAAGCTGGTCCCCTAACCATACAATTTATAAATGTAAGCAACACAGAAAACACAACAGTTGAATAAATATAATATGGGAATAAACCAAAATGTATACATGATATATGGTATTTATACAAAACTAAATGTAAATATTGGAATACTATATGAACAATAAATAATAAATTACATCATTTTAATTTTTTTTAAATACAATACTAATACAATTACTTATTTTGTGTGCTGTTATGCATTATGATGTTAACTTTATTTATGTTCATAAGAATCAGCAGCACACAGTTGTGATGTTCATTCTCACTTTATTTTTAGAGTAATGTGCTCTGATTGCAGGGATGAAAATATGTATATTTTATGTTAAACATACACAATGTCGTCATAAAATTGGTGTATATGCATTTATTAGCCTATTTGAAAAATAAATTAGCTTGGTTTGAATTCTGTAAAAGTGGGTCCCGAGGTGAGGCTAATTGAGAACAACTCTACACCCTAGTATACTTCCAGTCTCAGAGAATAAACTGAGTTTCTGTGACAATAAAACAACTCAAAACAAAAAAGCAAGCAAAAAATGGAAATACAGCCTTAAATCTGCTTCACACCAGCAGTAACAGTACCACAGTGTGACAGTGTTATTCAAATAATCTTCGTTTACAGTAACTAAGTGTGTGTGTGTAGAGTATGATACAGTAAGTAAGCATGGTATCACAAATAATGTGAATAATGTGAAAAAAACATTTCTCTCAAAAATACATTTATAATTTCTTGTGGTATCTATGCATGCAGTCAGGTATTTAGATTTCTGTCTCCAGTACAAAAAGATGGAGGTGAATGAACATTTTTTTGTGTTCTCACTGTACTAGAAGATTACAGAGGTGTGGACTTCTTTAAGTCAAAAAAAGTCTTATTATAATATTATATTATTATAAAAAGACTTATTTTGATAATAACTCCAATGACTTGTGACATGGACCTCAGTCTTTTGACCTGACCAAAGATTATAAAGTATGTTGTAAAAAACATGTGCAGTGAATCACATCTTAATTACTGAGACAGTGGACGTACTGTCAATCATAATGCACGAGCTTAGGAAGCATTTTAGGCCATCAGACTGACGGAGAATGAGATCTCAGATTCTGATGACAGCAACATGCAACGCGTTAAGCCCAGACATGATAAACATTGTAATGGTGTTACAAAAAACCACACCAAGACACAGGATTCATTATTTATGTAAATTTCTGCATTCAGTTTGGCAAAGGGTGTGCATGGAGTTTGATTATTATCTTTCCTTTACAGCACTTAAAGCACTAACTGAGATAAGCAGAAATCAGTCAAAGTTTTTCTAATTAATTTCATTTTGGCACATATTCTGGACTGTTACAATATAGATTTAAAAATAAAAATGATAATCAGTTGCTCTTTGTTGGTCCAGTATTGCCATTGTGCAGATGTTCATTTGATTTCATAATGTATTCCTACGGGATTAAATGAGTAACCCCTAGTGACTAACCACTAAATACAATATTATACAGAAATGGCTGTATCTCAAAAAACTGTAGTTAATGAGTTGTATCAAATATTTGGTAGCATTGGATTTAGAACAACTTCAGTTTCAATAATATGTACTTTGATCTAGTGTACATCTGATATTTATTTATACATATCTATATTTATATTTATTGCATTTTTAAAAGTACTACCAATTAAGACATGATAGATATGTGGAATTTAGTTTCAACAGCAGATTTTGTGTTTCCACCTCGAACAGAAATACATCTGTGGGGCATACTAAATATATTCATTAGTCATTGGACACGCAATGTTTTGGACTTTAGTTGTGACTTTACAGTGAGGACATGAGATGTAATTGCAACATGTAATGACTTGATAAAATAGTCTTTAGTAAAACTGTTGGGGGACATTTTTCTAAAGATAGGTTGCTGATTAATTTTTAAAAGTCCTTTGTCCCTGCTGTGGGCACCACAAATGAAATTCCATTCACCTCCATTGTACAGGCAGCAACCTCAGAGACACACACTCTGAAAAATTGCACAAATGAAACCAAAGCGCTCTGCATGGCCAGATAATATCAGAGGTAAGTGAGAAAGTAAAAACACATAATATGTATGCACATATTATTCTTATTGAAAGGACCCTCAGCTGAATGTCTCTTACCGTGTGCTACCCAGCCATGCTTGCAGTTTTCACACTGCCTCCTCTTCAGCTTCCCAGGCTTGAAGCTGTCACAGTTACAGTTCACCAAAGTGCAGCAGATAGCCTGTTAACACAAAAAGCACAGTTTTATTTTTCATGAGCACACAAGAAAACAAATCTCAATTTTTATAACACGCAGTACTATTATTCCATGTATCTGGAATTGCTAAGCTCTTCAGTACTTGATCACCCCACACTAGAATCAGATTTATTGATTATTGATCTGAAATTGGTTACAGTTACTCAAGACATTATAAGAAATAGAAATAATAACGTTACAATATGTGCATTATATTACAATAAACTTAGAAAATATAAAAACATAAAAAAAGAACGTGTAAACATATGTATATTACACTACAGTATGTAAGAATATATAGAAAATAAAAAATAAGACATGGAAAATATGTATACTACAGTATATAACAGAAGTGTAATAATATTTTTAATTAGTAATAAATACTAATAATGAGTATTTATAATGCTGAGAACTGAATCTTTGACACAGTAAACCAGAGTATTGCATGTTAACCACAGTATTGCAATTTAATGACTAATGACTCAGGAGTTACATTACATTAGTCCGAAACAAGTATACACTTATGGAGCAGCAGATACTTATATGGAGTGAATTATTCAAACCCCCTTTTATGGCTCTACCATATTATAAAATAAAAATACTGTGGATGTATCATTTGGTTCTCATTTTACCAAAATTCAGCCAGACATATTTAGTATTTTACTGTTGAGATCTTGAGCATTATTGTGAGCTGGTGGAGCTAGCAAGTGTAAATACTTGCATTTTTGCACTTGCCCTGACGATGTTGATAATGAGTTTTTATATTTTGCATAATTCCAAAGCTAACACTTTCAAGTGGTCAGATTTATATATGTTCATTAACGCAACATAATAGCAGTGATAGAAAATATGCCCCATCATCCCATCCTTCTCTGATTGTGCAGGCGAGGTGAGTGTGTGTGTGTGTGTGTGTGTGTGTGTGTATGTGGCTCTTATGCTATGCTTATCTAACGTCGCCTACGGAAACCGAAAGAAAGAGCATGATTGCCTCAAGTAATTTTTCTCTCTCCCTCTTGTGCACCACTCAATGCCTAGTTTGCCCTGTGAGGGTGGAGTTTGTGTGTGTGTGTGTGTGTGTCAGTAGTGCTGCAGGGCGGGTTCTTTCTACAGCAACGAAAGGTGTTGGACACACCTGGACCACTAAACCATCTCAATCAATCAGTCTGAGGCACGTGCATACACGCACACGCACACGCACACACACACAGACACACACACACACACACACACACAGAAGACTCATCATGTCCATTAGCTCATCTGCTAATGGGTTTTATTTTTTCAGGACAAACACACAGAAAAGCAGAGTAAGTGGACTGACACAGAGACTCAAAGTGAGGAGTAAATGGCAGTAATGAGTGGAGTTTTGTGGGGAGCTGCTGACTTGGCAGCGATCCTGCTAAGAGGACTCCAGCGCACTGATACACTAAAAATTACTCTGCTTCCCCCCTCTCTTCCTTAGACAAAAAAAAATCATTTACACACCAGGAACTGAGGGAAAAGCATCATCAGATTTATGATCAAAGCCAGTGTTGTTAGTGCTACATGCTGAAAAGCTCAGAGTGGCTGCGCTACGGCACCTCTCTCCCTCTGCATCTATAATGCATGATCAGTGGGGTTTTAGTATACATGAGCGGCATGTTTAGCTCCACTCCCTCTCCACAAGCGGAGAAGGAGGAAAAGTGTGGGTGGGTAGTGGGGCTACCTCCTCCTCCTCATTTAGTCAGTGGTTTTGTTGTGCGCTCAAGGCTGGGCTTGTCCTTGAAACCTGGGACCACATTATTTCACATCACAATAACCTCCCATCGTTAGAACGGATACAGTGACCCGAGATGAAGGTGGCGGCAGCTACCTGGCCTTGAAGCGCAGCGGGGTAGCTCCAGCCTTCAGTCCCGTGACATATGTTTGCTTTTCTCTCTTTTCTCTACCGCCCTCTCTGTTGGGTTTTATCTCAGCCTCCTCCGGACAGTGGCGAGGTGTAAAAACCCCTTTGCTCATCTCTCAGCGAAATAATCCCATCATTACAGAGCACCGAGAACCAACACAGCCCAATTAGGCTAATCCCATCCAACTGTGGGTGCACACACACCTCCTGCTGCGGCTCCCCCTAATATACATCTCAATCAGGTGCCCCTGCGCGCTCACCAGCCTGTAACACACGCATTCCAATGCACAGTCAGCTACAGGTCCTTTATCTTAATTAGCAATTCATTTCATGAGGTCCTGTAAAGAAGAAGAAAAGGAAATATGGCAGTGCAGGACGATACAACAGTGGCTCTTGGTGACCAAGATCCCCCTAACCCACCCTCCCACCATCTCTTTCTCTTTACTGTTGTCACAGCAAAACCACGGCTGTTCGCACGCATCAATGAAGTCGATGACAAGAAGACTAATTGCACAAAATGATGCAGCTGGATCAGTGTTTTTGAAGCCAAAGCTAACAATGTCGCTTTCTGTATATCAATGATGTATAACAACGTAGTCAACCAAAATCTTTTTTTTTTTTTAAAGAAAGGGCCACAGATCAGATTCAAACCCTGGGCTTAGGACTCAGCCTTGGTACATGGGGAGCCACCAGGACACTGTGAGTGTATTGTGTTTATTAACTATATTTATTACGTTTATTCTTCAACTTGGAAATAGTAATGTGACAAAAAAAACTGAACTCACGGTCCAATTACTAGCTTCTTACAGAGCTTTTGAACAGGTAGTCATGACAACTAAACTAACTGATGAAGACTATGAGATGCGTTTGAAAGCCATGCAGTAAGCTAGTAAGTGCATTTAAGTTGAAGGTCCAGGGTGTAGGATTCAGTGGTATCTAGCAGTGAAGTTGCAGACTGCTATCTAGACCCTATGTCCAGTGTTTAGTTTGTCTATTCAGGGCTACTGTAGAAACATGTTTGGTTCAAAATGGCGGATTCTGCCAGAAGAGGACCCGCTCCCTCTGTAGATAAAAACAGCTCATTCTAAGGTTACAAAAACTATTTTTAATTTCAGCTGATTATATTATTATTATTACTAATATTATATTATTATACACTAATGAAAACATACCTATGACCTATTCCATTAATGACAATATACCCTAAATGTTACACACTGGACCTTTAAAGGGTTAGGAAAGAATAGAATTCTGAATAGTGAAGGGCAATCAAATCCTAAAATATATCTGAACATCAGAATAAAAATACATCTTGTACAGTAAGTGGCTCTTTCTGCTCCTGATACCACAAACCCACAGCCTTGGCCTCTCTGAATCTCTCAATGTTTAGTTACTCCCTGTGCATGAATTTGTATGGCATATTCAATCATCTTGTGTATGTCTTGATTCTGCCACCAGTCCTCAGTGTCCATTTGTTGCAGTTAAAAGCATCTTGGTTGAAAGACTGCACACTCAGAAGCCGAGCTGTGTAGGACGGACGGATGAAGGCTGTGAGTGGAGGTTAAAGAGGGAGATGGTGAGGTTGAGAAAAGAGAAAAGGGACAGGTGAGGAGTAGAGAAGGCAGTGGCATACTGACCAAATTCTGGTTGTTAGCATACACCCTGAGGTACCTGCATGTGCACACACACGATAAAAGCACAAGACACAATAATGCTTTTGGGTAAAAGTTAACTTGTAAGCTTAAATCAGTGTTTCTTCTTGTTTCCTACAGTTTCTTGTTTAATGCTTTGTTTCAGTTGTTTTTTTTTCCATGATTTTACATATAAATATGTTTTTTCACCATTCATCTTTGGGCTAAAACATATAGACTGAAAGAGTTCTTCGGTACATCACATGGTGAAACTAGGAATAATGTTTCATATACGAGTCGATTTAATATATTTCAGTGTTGCTGCGAGTCGGAGCAATGTGATTGCAAAGCAACTGACTCATCCAGCTACTGCATTTTTTGTGACTATCTAATAACCTAATTGTATATAAGACATTCAATACACTGGTATGTCTATTTTCACTTTCGCTGGTTCAATCTCTGGTATACAGGTTTGATAAAACTTTTTTTTTGGAAGCACCAGGTGCACATTACCACGCTTTAATTTGTCAAACAAATGTAGAAAAAATCTGTAATACAGATATGTATACAGTCTATTGTAATATTATCTATTTCAAGACAGAATCATCAACATCTCCTGTATATCCACAATCACACGTATAAAATAAACAACATTTTTCCATTTATTTGACATGAACTATGTTATATCATTATAAGCAACATACTTCACCCTAGTCTGTCTGTTCAGTGACTGGTCACAAATCTACGACGCAAACAAAAGACGGAGAACTAAGTAAAGTTACAAACCAGCCCGTCACCTTAATTAGATGTTCGTTGTAGGGTGGTCTGCCAATGAAATGAGAAGTTTTATTAAAAGCATTATAATCTTGTGAAAAGTATAAAATATTTTTTTTGTTGAAAAACAGGACACACATTTACTTCCAAGCAATTTGTCTTTTGATACAGAGTGTTACTTCCTTGTTGGGA
>NW_023339663.1:30368679-30377107 GCF_004916995.1 Morone saxatilis
TGTCCACACTGACTACACCTGCCCGACCACTGCCTGTATGTGTGTGTGTGTGTGTGTGTGTGTGTGTGTGTGTGTGCGGGGTACGAGCAAAGAATAGAGTCTCATGAATAAATCAAGTCTTGGATCGTGTTGTGTATGTGACAGCGAGGTAGTAAAATGTTAATTGACGACAAGTGTTAGTTAAAGCTAGGTTACGATACATGAGCCGCTCAGCAGGCAACGTGATCCCACCTCAGCTCGTGATTTAATGTCACCACGCCGAGGAAGAGGAAGCACTTTAACACACAGCACCAGATAAAAACCACTCACTTGTGATATCCTCCAAAAATCATTACATGAAACATTCAACTTTTCATACAGCTGCAAAGCTCTGCAGCCTGTGTCTCATTTAACTGCTTCCTTTAAAGTAAACTCCATGTGGGTAATAGCTTTTAAAATACACTTAAATTTAAAAACACACACACACACACAAGCGTTTCTTTAAACCACATTGGACCTAAAAAGGAGAGGAAAAGCCTGGGCAAGTGCAAGTAGTGACAGGCTGTGTTTGAGCCTATTAAGAGTCCATACAGCCCAAAGACAGCATGAAAAACTCATTATTTCATACTCATACAGCAGTCAATCACAGGCAGACATGCACACACACAAACACACAACATGTTCCAACACCAAAGCAGACAAAAAGGTAGCAGATCTTTACCTGAACATCCATGAGAAAATGCCTGGCTTCACAGAAAAAATAATTAAAAAAAAAAAAAGACAATGAGGTATTTTTGGGGAGGGCGGGAGCCAAAGTTTGGTTCCTGGTGTGTGTGGCTCCCCGTTAGGAACTCGGAGGGAGTGTTTGGCTCGGAGAGGGAGTAAATGAGGGGAACATGTTAGTACACTGAGTCTGAGAGAGTTTGGCTCCCAGCTACGCTCTGATTAATATCAGATCTCCCTCTCTCCTCGCCTGCCTCTTGACAATCTTGTCACATCTGGCTGACAAATCCTCACAAGCCTTTTGGTGGCAGCGCAGAGCAGACACAAGGGGTGGCTGCTGTGTGTGTGTGTGTGTGTGTGTGTGTGTGTGTGTGTGTTGGGGGGTGTTAAGGGGGCCAGGAGGGGCGGATCACAGCTTGAGGAGACGCTGAAGGGGGTAAAAGGCTGGAGCAGATCCACACCCACCCCCCGCTTGTCCTCTCATGGATGGACCATCATGAACCTAATGAAGCTGGTGGGCTACAGTCGCCACCGCCAACACACACTCAACTCTGTAAAGACGAGCAGGGGCCCCTGTGCGTGCTTTTTCAGTTTTATGTGTGTATGTGTGCCCTGGGGCCCTGTGGCTCTAAAGACGAACATAGAGACACCCACAGAAAGAGATGGAGGTAGAAAGAGGGAAACAAAAGATGGAAGGAGTGATATTGCAGCAGGAATAAAGAGATAGGACATGAGTCTGTTAAGACACAGAGGGCCATTCTACTTACATTTTTCTTTTTCTCTCTCTGTCACACACACATACATACACACACACACACACACAAACATAAATCTGAATCATTGTCATGGTTTGCTAGAGTAATGGCCTCCCGCTCGTCAGGAAATGAAAAAGGCAACCTGTTAGAGGAAGACAAAACACACCGCACATGGCGAACTGATCCCAGAGCTCTATCTTAAATGAGTATTTTTTTATGATAAAGAGTTTTATTTTAAAATATTTTTGAAAGAAGGGCAAACTTAATACCAAACTGAAACATTTAAGGTTGAATTCAACTTTTTTGACAATAAAAACAGTGGCTGTTAATCTATTTTACACACCTTTAACTACTAATAAAATATCACAGCAGTACATGACGGCTCAAAATAATGATTATTTAAGAGTTTACAGAAAAAAGTCAGAAAAAGTTAGTCTCTCAGATCTATATTAATAAATAGAAGAATGTAGTAAAGTAGTAAATAATGAAGTAATTGTAATTGGCTTTTCAGTTAGCTGAAATATTACAAAATCAAAATTAAACAGTATCTGTTCGCTTCGTTCATTAAATGTATTTCCCCACACATTAAACTGCAGCCTGTAATCTAACAGTGAATAAACCACAACTGTTTCTCCTCAAACTGTTTACACACACACACACACACACACACACTATACACACACACAGGCATGGAGGGAGCCTTTTGCCGCTACCGACAGCACCGCCACCGCCACACAGACAGCTAGGCTAATTGTTACATTATGGCTGCAGCTAAACATTAGGCTGCTCTTAAATTACATTCCAATGGGCTGAGGCCAGCGGCCAGCAGGCTACAGGAGGCTACAGGAGGCCGGCCTTCCTCGGTTCCCCAAACTACAGACAGACATAAGGGGGGACGGTGGATGGAGAGCAGGTCCAGGTAAGGACTGGAAGCTAGTTCTCTCTCCTATAATGGTTTGAATTACTTTTTTTATTTACTTATTCTCTTAAGGACAAAGGGCAAGTGGTTCAGAATATAATAAATAGATAAACATAAAGTTCATCAGAATTAATCAAAAGGAGGTACAAGAGTGTAATTAAAGAAAAACATGAAATGTTAGAGAGAAATATGGAGAATCATGAGTGAAGCCTGACTTGGTGGTGAAGTTGCTGTTTTTGTTTATTGGGAGTTGTCTTGAGATTCTTGGAAGGCATGTAGGGACAATCTCTGTCCACACCGACCGGGGCTCAGACACAAGGTTTTGTTCTCAGTCAGCCACTGAAACATTTCAGAGCGACTCAAAGTTACAAAGATGTCAGCTTTTTGGGACGAGTTCTGAAAACTTTAAAGCTCAGTTTCAAATAAACTGCTCCGATATGGAATCTTGTTCTCTTATTTTTCCATCAGGCCACTCCTAATTTAAATCAAAATTTTACCACTTTCAGAATATTTTACTTAAAGTTCTCATAGAGCTACTTGTCACATTTGAGAACATGTGTTTTTTTGTTTAATGAAAATTTGTAGAAATAAATGATATTGCTCAAAAGTAAGGTATCAAAAAAAGCTTTCATGTAGTTCTGAAACTCAGATACATAACCATAGTTTTGGTGCCCTATATGACAACTTGTAAGAACAATTCTAAAGAAAACACACATCTGGAATCACAGCAAAGCCAAAGTCTATACCAGCATGTTTCTACTCGTGCACACATAAAGTAATCAATGTATAAAACCATAAAATATATAAAACATCTATAACTCTGTGCATACCTCCAAATAAAACTCCCGTCTGTCACTGTGATCCACATAAACTCCTTCCAGTTTGTCTTTGTTAAACATCCTGACTGGGTGTGCAGGCTGTGTGTTTGTGTGTATGTGTGTGTGTGTGTGTGTGTGTGTGCGTGAGCGAGAGTAGTCAGAGCGGACGAAGAATAGCGGTGAAAAGCCGTCTCTCTTACCTCAGCCATTGTCATTTAGTCGGATGTTTCCAAGGATACCGGTGAGTTTGCCATTCCCCGCGAGTCCCACAAAACAACTGGCTCCAACTCTCCTGCCTGCACAAGTACTAACGCAAAAGAGCCATCACACCCAGCAGCATCTCCTTCAACAACCCAGACACACATGTACTCTGTCTTCACACACACACACAAACACACTGAGCCACCACTCCACAAAAAAAGAGTAGTTACTGTGCTTTTACTCTCACTGCACAGATGCACACACACACACGCCTCCTCTGCTTTCTCTCCTCTAATGTTGCCGTGGACTGGCTCTAAACTACTCAAGATGTTCAGTGTGTGTGTGTGAGTGTGTGTGTGTGTTGAAACTGGGCACTGGGGATTGGAATGAGATCCTCCCACTCGGCATTCTCACCTCAGGAGCTGCCTGCTCCCTCTGTAGCCTGCACACACACACACACCGGCATGCACACATAGAGGTGTGCAAGCTCTTTCACTCACACACACACACACACACACACACACACACACACACACATTCGTCTACCCCCTCAGAGTCACAGGGCAGTCCCCTCACAGCTGGCTGGAAGAGGGCATGACACTCATCTTTCACAGAGATTTGATCAAAAGGAATCACAAAGGCTGGAGGCTCTCCTAATGCAGTCAGGGGAGACTCTCCCTCTTCTCCCCTCTCTCTCTCTCCCTCTCTCTGTCTGAGTAATGCCCTAAATCAACGCTGCCCCTCTTGGTGCACACAGCCCAGTGTGTGTGTGCGTCTGGATTCACCTTAACACAGCCCTGTGAACAGCCTCCATAACAAGTTATGCCTTGTGCCGTCAGGAATGTGTCAGTGTCTGTGTTGAGTGTTTCTCGGGAGGAGGGGGACTTCACACATGACAAAAACTAAATCTGTGTTATCTTTAGGAATACATGCTCCTAGGGTTGGGTATCAAACCTCTCACACTTTTTTTGGGACTGACCGAAATGACAGAAAAAAAGTAACGAAACCTGGCACTGAAAGTCTGGTCAGATCTGGTTTACTCCTTTTACTAGATGGTTCCAGATTTAGATGAAAAGGTTGTCAATCTGAGCCAGGTTTTTGTAAAACTAACAGCGTTTGAGAACTTGGATAACATCTGCAGCATCTTTTGATTTTGAAGGGAAAAGGACTGCAAAAGTATCTGGATTTGAGGCTCAGGTATCAAATTGGCACTTGAACAGGAAAAATTATAAAAGCGCCAAATCTTCCTAAAATAACTTCAACTTTGTGTCACTTCCCATCAGTGGACCAGGAAATCTATGGAGCAAAAGTTCTATTACTGGGAATATCACCATCTATATTCCACCATAACACTGTCATTGGGGGTTGCTGTTGTTTGAGCAAGCATGCTAGCTAACTATCTTATGGACTATGGACATACAGTCTTTCATCAGGAGTCGACTATTTTTGTCTCTTTTTAGGTGTCAGGAGTGAAAATGAGTCATCCTCAGCATTTGTTGTGTTTGGGTTTCAGAATGATCAAGACAGTTGAAGAACAAGTAGATACAAAACAGGATGTAGGTGCTACAGGATGAGTTATTTCCTGTATCATATCATGTTTTCCCAAATGATGTACAGACGTGAAGGAATTCTATTATCTCAACTGGCTTGAAAAACTGCATGTAGCTGCAGTAAATGGAAAAAAAATCTCCCCAGGGGTGCATGCCCCCAGACCCCCCTCAGTTTGGGCTAAGCCCTGAATGTTTGCAATGTCTGGCTCCGCCCCTGGTAGCAGCTATACATGTGATGGGACAAATGACAGGAGTTTTAGTTCATACTGTTTGAGGAAACCGATTACCTTCAGCAGTTTAAATTTATTAACTCCAATCCATCCAACAATTTAAGCATGAAAAAATATTTGATAATTCATTCATTGTTAAGGTGCATATTTTTTAATACAAATGTTACCACTTAATTTGAAGTACTTAGTCCTCCTTATCTAGTTCTTCCACTAAAGCAAATTATTATATTTACCTCCAGACAGCAGATTCATGATAAAAAAACAATTTATAATTAATTGATTATCAAAATGCCAGCAAATTCAGTTTGGGGATTACATTATTGCAATGATATAAAGAACAAACTGGTGTTATAATACCAATACTTAAAATACTGCACACATTTAAGTGCACTCACAACAACTGAGTCATTACTTCAACAACTCATTTTTGAGTTGGGTTTAATTTGTGGGAATGAGTGACTCAAAACACTTTTTGGGAGGATTAAGTTATGTTAGCTTACTTCTTTTATCATGATATAGTGTTTATAGGGTTTACAGTGTACAGTGAATGTAGAAAATGGAAGAATACATTCTGCCTATATTACAACACAGGGAGTTTATGTGATGGGACAGAGGGTAAACATGTGAGGGGTTCATATCATTAACTTAAGACAGCTGTATGTTAAAAATACTGTGCATTGACTATTTAGCACTACAGTATATCCATTAAACTTGGGCACTTCTATATTATTAAGCCCATCTCAGATACACTGCAGCTTTCAGAAAAATCCTAGTAGGGAACAATTATTCTCATTATTCATTTACAGTGTTGGACAGTATTACTAGTAATAATATTACTTTCCCTAGTAAGTAGTAGTGTAACTAATCACTAATACAGTTACAACCCACCTCCCCAAAAATTTGTTTTGTATATGTATGATGTGTCTATAAATAACAGAAGTAGTTTAAAAGATTGTGTTGCATCATCAGTTCGGGTCAGGTTTTTCATCTTGCATGTAACTTTTATGGATTTATAGGAGCCGATCACACACCGAGACACATCGCTACAGGCGCTCTAGCAAACTCTAGCTTAATTTCAAAGAGGTGACTAACCGTATTCCGTAACTCGCTCACAGTCAAACAGTTAGCTAACTAGCTAGCTAGGTAACCGGTATAATAAACAGCTTTAAAACAGGAGGGAAGTGGTAAATATTAGCTGTTGGGGCTACGTGTGACAATGACGAGCGGCACGACTCCTCACCTTGTGCTGAAAAGTTAAAAAAATATTTAAACTTTCATGCTCATCTAAAAAACGCTAGAAAACAGCAACGGAAGAGAGGACAGCTGTGTTTTATATTGTTTCTCTAATCTTTGCACTGTCTAACACTGTGTAAATCTGGTTTTTAAAGGCACTTAAAAAAAGTTTGTTATTATTATTATTATTATTATTATTATTATTATTATTATTACTACTAGTAGTAGTAGTAGTAGTAGTAGTAGTAAAGTGATATTACTTGAAAAGAGCAACGAGTAATACAAAAATTGGTTTAGAATTTAGTAAAAAAAAAAAAAAGAATAGCAGCAAATCCTCACAATTGAGAAGCTGGAACAAGGAGATGTTTAGCACTTTTGCTTGAAAATTTTCAATAACTAATAATTTCAGCTCTAACTCTAAGTTTCCCATTGACAACCATGAGTTGAGGGTTGATGTGGGCGCTATTTCAGTTTAAAACTAGTAACTGACACAAACACATAACCGAAGAGCTTTTAAAGAGTTGACACTAGTGAAATGATGACAATGAGCTCCTAATGTTTTCAAAAAAGTATGTGTGGCTATTCATAGAAAGTTCATATTGAGGAATTCCCCTTTGAGACTGATCAAATAAGGGTTAATAATGGTTTCTACACCTTGTCCTTTACTTCTGTCTTTTTTCTTTCCATTTTTTCCTCCGTCTGTGGCAGATGGAAAGCTCTGATGATTTTAGCCATTAGAGGCATCTGCTAATCCAGAAATTACACAGCAAGTTTAAACAGGTACACTTGGTCGGCTCTACCTGTGGCAGCTTAAGGGAGGAAGGGAGGGTGGGAGCGAGGGGGTGTCACCAGGTTAAGACACTCTTCAGTGTTCAGGTTCAGTAAATAGAGTGTAAAATTGACTTTTTTCCCCCCTTTTTGTGAAAGCCTTATTTTGCCCAATGGAGCACTCTGCTTTCCACAAACCATATTTATATCACTTAACAACTTCTTGTATAATGAAATTTTTCTACTTTTACCCTCTGAAGCAGTGGGGGGCTCAGTGCCTTGTTCAAAGGTAAATCAACTGAAACGCTGTAGGGAGGAAAGACTATTACTTGTCCACTTTCCCCACCCACATTCTCCCAGCGAGGAGCTCGAGCTGACAGCCCTCCAATCATGAACCCGCTTCTCTAACCTCTAGGCTAGCAACACCCCCTGACTTGACATTCAGAAATTTGCCAAGCAGCCTCGCTAACTGATAAAAATGCAGCTAATGGCCCTTGAAGTTGGACATTAAAACTGCATTACTTTCCACAGGAGATCAAAGCTGTTCTTATTTGTGAAAAGCCCAAAATGTTATGAGGTTACATATATGGATAAGAGACATCCCGTCAAGGCATGTAACGCAAGGTTGGAAAGCCCTCCACTTCCCTGCGGCCGTGCAGGCAAGCAGATCTGCTTACCGGCCTTGTATTTATTCCATACCTAGGGGATGCATACCAAACACAGCCCCAGACCTGGCCTGGATTAGGTCTGCACTGCTTGTCAGATTGCTGCTCCCTGGGCTGGAGCACCACAGACGTATTTGTGCCCCGGGGGCTGAGCATAGAAGCTCCAGCTAAAACCACAGCAAATAAACTCCATGTGCAGCAGAACAGGTCACGCTGCCTACTTACATGTCTGTCATTAGCCTTCCTGCAGGGAAGTGGGCTTGAGTACTTGAGCAGATGAGCAGCTTTGGGAGAGCGTTACACACTCCTTTACACTTTCTTTATTTGGGTGTGTACACTTGCACTCCGTCATTATTGGTCAAGTGATATATTTTGCGTTATTTTAGAGGTGTAACCTATACTCTGAAAAGTAATTCAGTGGACCTATTACCACCACTTAGGTAGTAGGTAGCCTTTATAAAAATATCTTTTTGTAATATTTGTTGAAACTTTCACTATATCCTAACAGAATGGTAATGGATGGTAAATGGACCTGTACTTGTATAGTGCCTTTCTAGTCTTCCGACCACTCAAAGTGCTTTTTGATT
>NW_023339663.1:30377207-30379265 GCF_004916995.1 Morone saxatilis
AAAGTCCATTCTCAGTGGATGTATACTGGTGGCTTCAAGTTTCTACATCACACTGTACAAGTTGCATACTGGACCAGGATTGGTTCAGGATGCCACCGATCTGCGAAACAGTCGTGTTAAAATGGGTGAGGAGTTCATTGATGTACACATAAATGTGAAATGTGAAAGTACAATGAAAGATTGCAAGAAAACTGTTAAGACCACACCATTGCTAAAAAAAATGATCCATTTGAAGTTCAGCCTTGGTTAGCATTTGTTTTAGCTGTACTGGCTGTTATCTCTCCTCGCTATCATTCAGTATCATGCAGAACTGTGTGTGTATGTATGTGTGTGTGTGTGCGTGCACATGCCACAAGTGTCATCCAAGTGTTGGCCTGCCTTTCCTCACTTAAGTTGACAGTAAAAAAGGCCAAAAGGGGAGCTATTACCTCCCCAATCCCTGCAAACTGTCCGTACCAGACTCCAGCCACCACGCCAAATGGCCTGAGGTTTACCTGTCATTCCACGCCATTATTCAATACAGATGCTCTCACTGGGTCACTGTAAATCACTCCGAGAGCAGAAAGACCCAGATAGCTCAGATAAAATGGGAGGAGAGGGATCTAAGCTGGTGTATTACACTGTAGGGTTAGTTTGTTTACTCATTTGCGGCCCATGTGGATGCAGACGTGCAACAGTGTGTTTGCGATTATGTGTGGAGGACATGGAAAACAAGGTGACAAGAAAAAAGTGAGTGGAGCAGCTTTCACCGCGCAGCATGAGGGGAGGTCAAGACTGCTCATGTGTGTGGGAGGTACAGGGCTTTCATAGAGATTGGTTTTATATAAAACAGCATTAGTGAAAGCAGAGCTGGCCACTGAGTGCACTTGAAATGTTAAAAGAAGACCACAGGATATTAGTGCTTACTATCAGTATATTCTTCCCTCTTTAGTTAGCGAGCAAAGTGAACAGGACATAGAAGTAAAAATAAATACTGGTGATACCGAGCTCAGTGCACACATGGCAAATGGTACAAAAAGACGTGCAAAGCTGATTCAATTTAAAATGCAAGATGCCTATTTGTCTCTATCTTCGGTGTTTCTGCACTTCACTTCCCAGAAACCACCTGACAGTCTATGAAAACACACACGTCATATTTCTATATCAGGATGTGGTTAAATATTATTTCTGACATGATTTAGGTAATGTTTTAATAAAGTAATTGTTTTATACATTCATAATAAGCTCTTTTGTTTTGTTAGTCAGCAACTGTAAAAACTTCAACATCACATCTGTACTGCAATAAATCGTGGGTAATTAAATCAGTAAAGTTTGCAGAAAGTCTGCTTGGGGCCCATTGGGGAATTGTGGATCTGAACAGCCCTCGGAACCCCCAGGCTTCCCTGGACAGAATGCAAGTCTGAAAGTGTGGGAAAATCCAGACACTTGGATTCAGTCAATGTGTCCTGTATGAGCCCCCAGGAACGGAGCTAGGCTGTACACAGGGCATGGAGACTGTGTTCATCATGACGCACAGTGGCCCATATGCAATCACTAGAAAAAGAACGGCTGAAAAATGGTGGATACATTTTTCTGACTGCCAGAATCCTCCCGAAACATGTCCTTGTATTATCAGAATTGGATCCATTCTGATCAATGATGTTTGAAAAATGTAGAAGAGCTGCATGATTCAGTTACTTTTATTCCAGTCATGTGTGCGGTGAGCCAACAGCCTAACAGCCGGCTTGGCTACGTCTAGGACTTTGCTCTGCTAGAAAAATACTCTAGTGCACTTGCAACTCTGAGAAAACCTGTGGAGACCCTCAGCTACCCATAGAGCATTGAGCAGAGAGGTCATTCAGATTTTCCAGTTCAAAAATATAGTGACATCTATACCAGTGTTTCCTCACTGAATTAAAGAGGTAGATGCATACTTAAAGGACCAGTATGTAGGCTTTAGTGGAATCTAACAGTGAACTTGCATTTTAACCAACTGCATACAACTCACCTTCTAAGTGTGTAAGCAAAACTATGGTGGCCGCGAAACTCATTTAGCAATCAGTTAAAGGTCCAGTGTGT
>NW_023339663.1:30379283-30382039 GCF_004916995.1 Morone saxatilis
TTCATAGCTATGTTTTAGTGTTCTGTGCACTGGTATTTCACATTTTGCAGGTTTTACAGCCACTGTAATTTCTTCTACTCACTTGGAAGACGGGTGGTTTTCAGTTGGATGCAGTCTGCAACTTCACTCCAGAGCCACTATTTACATGATCCCCACCTCCATAAGGGACCCTTTTTGGCTCAACTGACAACCCCTGACTAAATTAAATATTTTATGGATATTTTTATATTATAGTGAATTAAGAGACTGAATTAAGGTATATCTTATCTCATATCAAGTGTACAACAATAACAGCAACAAAAAAAAGTGTAAAAAGTTAATACACTAACTGCAGGAAGTTTGTGTAAAATCAGCGATTTGGGTGGATTTTGAGCAGATAATCTCCTGTGAATATTGATCAGAGATGGGTTTTCCTGATATTTTTTCTTGTCTGTATTATATAATTTTGTAATTTTTAACAATCATACATTGTTAAAAGGCTTCTTTTATGACAAATTCAGTGTTTTCTTCTTCCTGACGCTAGTTCTTTTAGCTCCTTGGTTATTATAACTGCATACATTTTTGCTACATGATGATGAGATATAGGCCTACTTTGTTTATTTTTGAAGTTTTCCTACAGGCCTTAAAACCATGAAGGCCTTGCGGACCTTAGTGGGGGTCCTGACCCCCAGGTTGGGAACCACTGCTGTAATACAAGTGGCAGTAGGAATGAGCAGTGCAGATACTGTAGGTCTCCTTTAAACTTAATCTGGGATGGATCATCTATGGGAAGCTTAATAGGAAATAATCTATTGTTGTACAAATACTGACAGTGCTGGAAACCACAGACCATACTGTATTCCCACTTCAACTGCAACTGCCATCTATCTGTCAGCCTTATTTTCAATGAGACCATTAAACATATGAGTCACCATTAAATGTTACTTTCCACCCAGTGGTGAGAATCACATGTAGGGTCCTCTGCGATGAGGATGTTCTCCAACATGGCTCATGTCAGTTTTTGAGCTCTGGAAAAACGTCTGGCCCATCTGAGGAAAACTGATGGGAACCAGCTGCCTGTTTGCTCAAACTGCCACTGAACTGAGTGTGAAGCCATCCCTCCAAAAGGACTCGCTGGACACACAGGTAAAGGCATTAGCAAGAACAATAACAGTTCAGCAGCTCTGCTTCTTCACACACACACACACACACACACACACACAGTCTACATCAATGCTGCTGTAAACCAATGAGACAGGCAGCTTTCCTTTGAAGAAATCCATCTCCTCCAGTAGAGAGTAATAATAGCTAATACTTAATTTCCAGTGGTGCTTATACGGGCTTAGACCTGCACTACATGATATCATAAAAAGCATATTAAAGAAGATGAATACTTTATAGGGGAACTATATGTAACTGTAGAAGTGATACAAAATAGGGCTGCAACAAACATTCTTTTTTATTATTGATTAATCTATTCTTTTAATTTGGATTCTTTTAGTCATAAAAATGTCAAGGAAAGTTAATCACAATTACTATTGACAAGTCAGTGAATTGATAGACTGTTTCAAAACCTTAAAAGTAATCAACTAAGTATGAATGAGACATGAGGTAGTTGGATATGGTTTCTGACGATACGATTCTCCTCAATGCTCTTTCGTGGACTGGGAATTTTTTGGCTCGATACTTTCAAAATCTCGTTGGCTCTTGCTAGTTTCTCCAGCGTTACCTACCCTAGCTTTATGGAATAAATTATTTAAAGCTGCAGTAGGTCATTTTTCAAAAAATATTATTTTCTCATGTTTGCTGAAACTTTCGACTTATATCCCTGTACATTGTAGTACATGAGATCAGATTAATTCTGGATATAAAAAATCAGGTTCCTCTTGCTCACTGTACTGCTACTAATAGCATTAGAAAGAATCCACCCGGCTTGAATGAAAATAACCAATCAGAGCCAGGAAAGATAGTTCATTGTTGAGTCTCATTCCCAGGGTGTCAAATACAGATGCTTTGGAACCCTGGGGATGAGACTCAACAATCAACTATCTTCAAGCTTCCAACCCAAAGCGTCTTTGTATATTTCTCGGCTCTGATTGGTGGTTTTCATGCAGGTCTAGTGGATTCTTTCACAGATTATCTGTCTCATATACTACTGTCAGGATATAGTGAAATGTTCAGCAAATATGACCTACTTTAATATCACAATTAACCCTTGGAATATCTTTATGTCTGCATACAACTAGATTATTGTGTGTTATAAACCCAATTTTCATGATTTTATTCTGGTGCTCCACTACTAAAAAAACCCATTACTTTAGTGGGCAGTTCTGTGGTAATGCTGCGAAAATTACACAAATTTCCCAGGACTCAGATTCTGCATCAGGTAACAAAGAAAATCGTCATCCCCACCTCTCCCCACATTTTGTAACCTCTCTCCGCCCACCGCTGCCATCCCATGGTGTGGCGACAGAGCGTTCAGCCGGTAGATAGATTAATAAAGCTGCTCCCTTTCCTCTCATCCTTTATCCATCCATCCCTCCATTCCCTCCCAGGAGTCTGGTATTGATCAGACATGTCCACATTAGAGGGAGGGGAGATGCTTTTATGATAATCCACCCACCCTCCCCGCCACTCGTAATGGCTGCATTAGACGCTCATCCCCTCCGCACCCGACACCTGGCCCTCGCTCTCCTCGGACTTACTGTTTGCATTACAACACTGTTTAATGGGCTCTTTAGAGGGGCTGAGGGGGCTGGGGGGCAGGGGAGGGCAGG
>NW_023339663.1:30382139-30385974 GCF_004916995.1 Morone saxatilis
AGGGGGCTGGGGGGCAGGGGAGGGCAGGAAACTTTCCAAGAGTTTCCAGTAGATGAGGACCCAGCGAGGAGCCACTGGGAAGGTCCGGTGCGAGAGTGATAGATGGCACCATGTTGAAGTGGAGGGCGGAGGGAGCTGGAAGTGGGGGTCCATTACCTATTACTGAATGCCCTCTCTGTCTAGCCACGCCACTCGGTTGGCTGTCTGATGGCTAACAAACTATGGGAAGTGGAGCTTCGGATGAGTGTGTTCTCTGACCGGACCCAGACAGAGGGCCAATCAATAGCTCTCTCTCTCATTACTTTCCAGTCAAAACAATCCAGATACTTTCTGACACAAATGTAAAGAGTCTATCCACAACCGCGCTAAAGCTGAAACTGAAGATCCAGGTAGGACCCTTGTGTTGGTAGACACGGATACTAACAGGAATGGTATTAGCACAACAACAGTGTGATGGGCTCACTCTATTACCAGGCTGGCTGACTGCATGAGTGGTAGGGCTCTCTGGCTCAGGGAAAAAACAGGAGATTGAAAAAAGTAAGGGGGAAAAAAGGAGAGAGAAAGAGCCACCTGGACACCATCAGTCTCAGCGAAGGTAAACATCTCAGACATTCCTCCCGGCACACTGGCCTACAGAGGTCAAAGGTCATGATGACAAACGAATGACCCAGGAGCCCTAAGAGGCCAAGAGAGGAGCCTCTGGAATCTCTCAGCAGGGGGACGAGGGACACAAGAGACATATTCACCGGCCCAGGAGCATGAATAAAAGGATAGTGGACTACAAGGTCTCTGTGCAAGACCCAACCTGTGGCTCTTTGAGGGAAACAAAGTCAATATGAGCACTAAAGCACAAACAGAACAGCAAAAATGTGATCCACAGATCCCCAGCATTCCCCTTTTTACCCCTTATGAAAGTCAACACTAACATATCAGATCCAACAGTGGCCAATTGAAAAACCAAAACAAATGTCAGACTGGCCCAAAGAAAAGTGTCTTTTGAAGTTAAATTGCCTTCAATGAGAAGAAAGAATAGGAAGTGTGTGTCAACTGCAACTTTTAGACCAAGCTTCTAGTTGTAGTAGGAAGTCAGTTGTAAGTCAGGAATGTGTAATGGCAATATTTTATGAGCGAGGAATGGAGGGTATGTGGATGGGGGTTTCTGAAGGTGATGATGATGAGGCACAACTGGAAGCTGTGCTGGTGTCAGCTATCTATACTATAAGCATTAATGTTTGTATTAAGCTGGGTCTCTGTAAAATACTTGGACACATTTAAAGTGTTGCAGCATTAGCATACAGCTTGCAGCAGTTGTAGGGACATATCCATTTGTCAGCAGACCAAATGGAAAGAAATATCTACTCCCAGTTAATTACTTAATTACTGTCTTTGTGCTGTTGAGCAAATCATTTTAGGGGTAAGGGTACAAACTTCAGGCAATTAATTCGCATTTCCATAAATTTTTTTCTAACTTGTTTTTTTCATGAATACTTTCAGACAGAATGATGGAAAATATATACATTGTTGTATTTTAGTTCTACCTTGTTCACACTGACTTTTAATAAATTAGATTGTATAGACTGATATTGATTGGACAGTTTGGAGATCACCCTGCATCATCCGCACACAGGTGGGGAAATCTAATTCCAGTGACTGCAGCACTTTTATTATTCTGTTCTATGTAATTTCTGTTCTTCGTGATGAAATAACTTATTACAAGCATTATTAGTATTATTAGACAGGTTATGAATAATGACAGGATGAAAATGAGGCGTCTCGTACAGTTGGTGTTTCTTATGTCAACGGCCCACTGTTGTTTATATTCCGCCATGTTGGATTTAGTACCCATACCATCATTGGAAAGCTTAGAATCTCGTCTATTTATTAATCAAAACGCTTTTGGGATACAATCACAACAGCAGGCACAATCGGTACCTCAAACTAGCAAGCAAGCAATCATAAAATTGAGCCAACTCACACAAGAAGCCTCATTGTTATCCTGGAATCAGTAATAATTCAACAAAAACAGTCCTGTTTCATTGCCATAAGGCTCCAAATACTGTATCCGACTCAGTAGAGATTTTATTGTCCATCTACGGATGAACAGCATAGATAACTATGCCCCATGAACAGCTGTTTTAGACGTTGTATCTTTTAAATGAGACCACGATAACATGAATGATACGTGCCAAAATGGATTAACGAAACAGCTTTTAATTTACTTTGGATATGTTGTTTTTAGGCGTTTTTAAGGTAATTTTACATACATGGTAAAAGGCTAACGGACTTAATAAAAAGACAAAATACATGTAGAGGATACAAGCACAGCAGTTTCACTTAATAATCAGGGGACACTAAACAGATTTCACAATCAGCAGATAGATTTATTAGTAGTTTAGTTTTTGAAATCGTGCTAAAATCAAATATGTTATCATAAAATCCTGTGGTTAGTTTGTTTACACCTCGAACACAAGAGCACAAGAGTCCGTATGGAAGCAGGACCGAGTCCACTCTTTTCAAACAGTCTCAGTTTGGGTGTTTTGTCCGGCACCTGACTGCAATGGCTGTGTTCACTTAAACCTAGGGATGTAACAGTATAAAAATGTAACCTCACGGTTATAGTGACCAAAATTATCACGGTTTTTTTTTATATATTTTATTTTATTATATATATCAGTTCACCATGTTATATAGTCTAAATAGATATAAGTGACTTTAAGTCAATGTATATTAAGGGTGTAATGAATACAATTTGTTATTATTACCCCAAGGTTTGTCTTCGGATTAATTCATCACACACACACCCCCTTGAAACTGCGCGTGAAGCCTTGCCCACTTTATCGCTGGTATTTTATTTTCCTTGAATAAAGTGTGTTCAATATTTCAGAAAGCCACTGATTAGGCCTAACCCAACGCCGTGAATAGATATGTTCCAAAAAGTGTAACAGTGTTTATTGTATATTTTATCAATGTTTTAGCCTTCTAATTCACGAAAATCTAACAAACTGACACGTTATCTAGTTCAATCAACTGTCCCCTTCACGAGTTCTTTTCATTGGGCGGGGGTAAAAATCAGTCGATTTCATTCAATGCATTTGCATATATATTTTTCCAAATTCAATATCGATTCATTAAATCCTCTCTTGATACTCCACTCATAGCCCCTGGCCGAGTTGGGGAACGCGTTTATGAAGCTAATTCACCCTTTGTGTGATTTGCGTTGTACGGACAGTGGCCCGCACTCGACCACACATCAACGAACATAGGCAACGAAGCACGGTACGACCAGTGTTAAACAGGCGTTTCACTTTGAAAAAAAAAGCAGTGTAAAGCCAGAACACAGGAAATAGACAAAAGTAACGGTAGTGTGTGGAAGCTGCCTGCCGAGGCCAGCTGTACTCAAACAGTACTGCAATAACCACAACAAAATTCTCGCACCACACACTCTCAAGCGGACACAGCCACGAATGCTCGTGCAGCAACGCCCGCGTCTAAACCCTGTGGAGTTCAAAAACAGACCGCAACTCCGAGCAGATCCTTCCTTTGCAAACTGCTCACCAAACTAATGCCCGCGCACATATGGAAGACGGACACAGACTCCGTCTGTGGCCGTCTTCATATGTAACGGACCTACGACCAGTACAGTGTCGGGGAACAACCGGCACGCACGTTGCTCTTGAGAAACTCGAATTGACGCTGGAGGACATAAACACCACGCTTTCCAGACGACGTGGTCAGCGATCAACCGTGGATAATGATCGACATTTGAAATGAAAACGGGTAATTGTTCATCGTCAAGCATTTTTATCGTGGTTTAACCCGACGCTTAAAACGGTAA
>NW_023339663.1:30385999-30398152 GCF_004916995.1 Morone saxatilis
CGGTAATCGTTACATCCCTAATTAAACCCAAACGAACCATGCCAAGGGAGGAAACGCTCCTGGTTTTGTTACGTTAACTCTGAAGTGAATCAGTCAAACCAAGTGAACATTATATTATTTGCAGTTGCAAATTTCTCACCAGCATCTCACAGATCTAGTCAATTGTACAAATTTTACTTATAGGAAGCATCCCCAAGTACTTATCCCTCAAACCAAAACATGTCATCAACAGTGCTATTTTGCCATTTTTCAGTACCACATAGTGAATATGGACAAACAGTACCTGACTTGTCAACATCTAAAATCCATTAACCCTCAGCTGCTGAATCAACATCTGAATAGCAGCTCACGTCTTTTATTAGCCTGTGACCATTAATTCAGGAATAAAGTGAAAATAATCCAAAAATGTTGGGAAATCTGATGCCAAACAGAAATGTATATGTCTGATAATAAATCCTTTTTAAAAGAGAAAAATAAATGACTGGATATATTGCCAATACAACCATGATCGCACATTTAATTGATAATCTTGAAGCATACATCACAAATTTGTTTTCATTAAATAGTATTGGTGAAGCTTGATCAGAGCAATATTTAAATCCATTTAGATTGCCTATTGTACTATCAAATCAAGTGCTACCATTAACATCCATCCTCTTATAATATTCAGCCTTTGAGAGCAGTGGAGGACAAATGAGTTGCCAAACACTCGAACCTCATATGTTGAATAGCCAAAACTGTAATAATAGTTGACAGAAATCATTTTAGGAGCCAAAGATGGATTACTACATCTTCTTTGGAATATTTTGGCTATTGTGAAAGAATACTGCTGGTACTAATGTTGTAACTATTCTGGAAAAGTAAGTCTTCCTTTTAGGTATTTTGGTGATGCCACTAAATCCTACACAGTGGTCCTTTAAAATATTCATAATGAAAATGTTGAAATGCTTATGTTTTGCAGGGAATAGATATGATTTTATTGATACCAATACCAATATCAATTCTGTTTATTGGTGTGATTCTTTCCCCTTTACTGTAAAAAAAGTTTACGGTGAAAAACAGAGTTAAGAGTTAAAAGGTTAAATACAGTTTGCATTGTAGGTCTACACAGCTTCAACGCAACAATTTTATTATCTCTGAGAAAAAGTTTTACTTGTTTAGGTTTTTTGTAAAATTAGGCCACGCTCTGGACAATTTCTTCTTCTCTGCCGTGACTTGTTTCAAGTTTCTAGCAGCGCAGACACACGAGTTTGACGTCACTGTTTTGCAATGCTCAACTGTCAGAAAAACATGCTGACATTGATAAAAGGAATTGGAAGGCTCGGTTTCCTATGTTAGTATGCTAGCATTTTCTAATTCCCAGTAAACAATGTCATTTGTTTTACATGTATTTGTGCAATGGTGTGATTCACTGATGTGTTTTTCATAGTTTCATAGTCACTGGAATAAGATATATCATATATAAATACATTTATTTGGATATGCACACAATAATTGTTAGTGGGATACAGAAATGGAATATAATATTCATAGGTATGTTTTCATGAAAATAAGAAATGTTGTGTTTTTGTTACCTTAGAATGAATCTGCCATGTTGAACCGCCATATTTCTACAGTAGCCCAGAATAGACAAACTTATCACTTTATCGTACACACTAGACAGCCCATTCACATTCCAAGGTCATCAAATTTAGACACTAGCAGTCTTCAGTTAGTTGCAATCTCAAACTTCACCACTAGATGCCACTAAATCCTACACACTGGTCCTTTCAGAAAAATAACTAGTACTAGTACAATACTAGTAGCCTTAATCATTATTTGTGACAGTTTGACAGACTGATGTCCATTGGTGCATGTACTGCATCACTTCCTGTTAGTACAGAATAGTAAAGTGCATTGATTTATTGCATACTAACTGCAAAAAGTATACAATTAATATATACATACTGTATGCAATTAGTATGCATATGTAAGTAAGTAGGACACTACTGTACTACTTAGTGGGTTAATATCAGCAAAGTCACACTTCGTATAGTATTTGTTCTAACAGACTGTGTGGTTGCTGCTAAAAGAATTCAGTTCAACCAGATAATCCAGGTTCATGGGAGGGTCTACCTTGCCTATGTGTCCCTAAGCAAATACACAACCAGCCTTAGGCCTGCTCCTGTGTAACTGAGCCTGACCCTGACCTCTGAACTCTCTGGCATAAACTGCCTCTGAGCAGTTTCACAGGTACTGTAAGAACTATTCAGTCCTGTTGTAACCCTCTTTGCTTTCAACATCAGCTGGTTGTGTAGGCAGACGACAGAAGCTGACTCAATACAATGAGTGGAAATGTGAGTCAGACTGAGAGCAGGGGAGTGTGTGAGTGCTGTGACTAGAGGCTTCATCCCTGCTTGACCTCTGAACTCCATCCAAGCTTTCTTACACACCCTGACAAACACACTCATATTCCCATCCACATTAGCAAAATAGTTCCTAAGTATGCTTGCAAGTCATAGGCACAGTGACATCTGCTGCCTCTTAATTCCACATATCCAGCCTGTGTATAGGCAGCTAATGCAGGAGAGGAATGAGGAAGAATATTCAATTTAAAGCTGCATGGTGCAACATTATACATGTATTATATAAATACAAAACCTTATCACTTCAATTACAAAAGGAAATGTTTTATTTAAAAAATGTGAACATAGGCAGTAAAGCCTGATTGCAGACACGATGGGATGTTTCTGTTGCACTGCAGGAACACATGAATATAATTGGCTTACTGGAACGCCCACATGGATCATTGTTTCATAACCGCCCAGTAGCTACTGCCTTTCTTCCCTGTAACCTTACTGACAGCTGTGTTGTCATGTTTGTCGTGTTTGTACTTACATCCCGGTTGTAAGTACGACTCATTTTATGTCAAATTCTTCCGTTAATTCGACCATTAGTGACTTTGATGAAACAAGTGGGGCAAAGTAACTTAGGTAGTGTTACATTAACATAAGTCATTTAACTTGATGTAAACAAATGTGGGCTAACCTAGCTGGGCTGTGTGCTTGAATTGCCACCATGAACAAATCCTACTCAAGATGACTATTGACCATGTCATATGAACATATGAATTAAGCTTATCTTGCTGCAGTCATCAAAAAACAATATAAATATATATTATTTATCTTTTGCACAGAAATACATTTGCAGGAAAGTTGTTTCAGTGGAAAAAGGCCACTAGATGGCAAAAAAAAATGCAGGAAGAATAAGAAAAAGTGGGCGTTCTTGTACCCCACGAGCCAATTGTAAGAGTGTGCTTTACAGGAACGCTGCGGCTTCAGTCAGACCTGTCTCATAATATGAGCACAAAAATCCAGAACAAATCTCGGGTTTTAGCTTTATTAGTTATAATTTTGACAAAGGTTTTTTCCTGTATACAAAGAGTTAAGTTGTTACTTCTCTATACTATTTTGTTGTTTAAGTTGGAGGACTTTCCATCCTTATTTGATTCTGTTTTCAGTGCTGACCTTTGAGGGAACAGAACCAAGGGGATCTCTAATTGAATAAGTTGTCAGATATTAGCTGTTTTTAATCAGATTTTATGTAACCCTGCAGTGTCGGATATAAACTGAGCCATAGCCTACAATGGCTGCTAGATCTCAGTGGATGCCTACGTGGTATTAAAATAGATCTCAGCTTGGCCATATTTGAAATCCATGAAGTAGGGCTGCTATCCCCTGTGGTTCTGTGGGTTGGTGGTGCTATCAAAAGTACATATGGCACATCCAGCCATGACCACAGAGGCGGATCAGCATGGACATGTAGCGCTGCCTTTTAAAGAGGAGATCAGGGACTTTGATAGGGAACTGTCACGTTCATTTCTGTCCCCCATTTCTGACAGCCATGTGATCTTAGTGAAAACTAAATTAGCAGACACACACTTACTGTAACGGGTATTTCACAAAGGGAATAATCTGGGGAGTAGCACCTTTCATAAGATTTCGCCAGTGTCATTACAGCAAAGTGGGAAATGGGGGGACACGCACACTAAGGTTATCTTCATTGAGGGCGGGTCCTTGTTCAGTGTCATTACCTCTGATATCATGCTGATTAATTACATATGTTTTGTAGAACTAATCCACCCATCCATTATCTCTACCTGATAATCCTGTGCAGGGTTGTGTGGGGATACAGCCCAGCTGACACTGGCTAGTGGGCTGTACAACTAATCATCTGATCAAATTCCAGGTATCTTCTTCATTAACATTATTAGTGTCATTACTCTGTGTTCAGACAGACTGTAAAGCGAATTTTAGAGGCAGTGCAATTGTCTGGTGAGTTCTGAGGCTCACACACATACACACACACACACTTCCACAGATATGGTCAGGTCAGTTGGTACATGTACAAATGGTGGTCGAATTTGTCCAAATGACAGGAGGCAAAAAATAATTTGCAGTAGGAGGAGCCGGGAATCAAACCACCAACCTACTGATTTGAGGACAACCTGCTCTACCTCCTGAGCCACAGCTATAGAGAAAGTGCTGCTGTAGTGATAATGAGTGACGCCTCTATTGCCTCTAACGTAGTAGTTAACGGCCAGATAGAACCGTGTTTCACTACCCAACCCTAATTATGAGACGCTGTCATAAATCTCGTTATTCTTGTCCTGTGTGAACATGACCTGAGGACCTCCCATAGGCTGGAGTACAGGAAATACAAATAAGATTATATCTATGATAACAGAGGTGCAGGACACTGACTGGGCTACAGATGAGATTTTACACATAATAATACAAGACAAAGATAAAAATGCACAGTCATGTGAAGGCAGGGACAGACATCAGGGACAGCTTTGTGTTCTGCTGGTGCATCAATACAGAATATTAAGAAAGCATACTGTTTTTTTTTTGGGGGGGGGGGGGGGATCCTCATTTCAAGATCATCTCTTGCTCTCCGCTTGATCTTGAACCCTCCAGGTCATGCAAGTCCCCAGGGTATTTCAGAGGTAGGACGGTTGTGGCTGAGAGGTTGGGCTGGGGGGCTTTGAACATGTCATCTGGAGGTCTGCTGCTGTGACACTTGTGACCTCCGTTGGGCTTTGGGCACGCGAGAAGCTCGAGAGAGGTAGAGGGGGCAAGAGAAAAGAGGAGAGTCAGAGAGGAAAGGAGAGGATATGGCTTGTGCGTGTCTTTCACAGTGTTTAGTTGTGATTAGATTGGGGCAGCATCTCTGTGGTTGATATCCATCTGCCGCTCAGGCTGAGCGGAGTGTTCTGTTGCCACCCTCATGACCTCAGACCTAAAAACAACCAATTAACCACCCAGCTGGACTTCACTTTTCTTCTAACTCTGGTCAAACAAATCACACCACTACATCTAACCCCCTGCCTCTGTTCATCTTTGATCTGCGTGCCTCAGTCGCTCTGACTACAACAAGAGAACATCGGCCCTCTTTTACCAGATGCTAGCCAGGAAATACATCTCACTTGTACTTGTAAATAATGTTACTAAAATACAGAACAAGCAAAAAAAACAAAAAAAACTGGCAGGCAATGTCAGTCAGTCCACAAATTTGTTCAGACTGAAATATCTAACATCACTGGATGGAGCGCCAGAAATTTTGTGCATTCATGGTCCCCAGAGGATGAAGCCTACTGACTTCAGTTATATCTGACCATGAGCTTGGCAGTCTTAGTTTTTAGTGAAATATTTTAAAGGAATGGATTGACACTCATGGTGCCCAGAGGATACATTTTATTGATTTCTTTCCCTGTAGAGCCACAAGCGGATCTAGGTTTTCACTTATCTAAACATCTACTAAAAAAACTGGCACAACAATTCACGATAGTCTTTCATGGTCCCCGGAAGATGAATCCTAATTTCTGATACCCAATTTTTCATCCACCATGAGACTGACATTTTTGGTTCAACAACAGTTATAACTTGTTATAATTTTTGTTTGTTCAATACTACCTACAAAACTAATGACATTCCCCTCAAATGTACTTTTTGTTTAGTGCTAATTAGCAAATGTTAGCTAGCTAGCTAGCTATTCTAACACACTATATCATAACAGTGAATATATGATAAACACAATATAGGCTGACTATATTTTCAAACTCTTAAACGGGGACCCTTAAGTGTACCTACCTTACTTTAATGATGCACTTTCCATGTGCAGATTTTTTTTTTTATATTTAAAAAGCAAAAGTAAAAACTGTAGTTATAAACAGAGGTGTCAGGAAGCGTGTCAGTGAAGATGCTGCTGTGCCTCGTGCAATTCTCTTTATGGGCAAGGCTTCACACACCCACCCACAGCCCATAATAAGTATAAAATAATAATGTTATTAGTTGTGGTGAAAATTTAGTGGTGAATGTTGAAACATTTATTCATTTTAGTGTTTTGTTTTAGCATTCAACTGAAATCACAGTCCGTTTATTTAAGCCTACTTTACTGGGTTAGTCTTTAGGTATATTAGCCATAACTATGCCAGTAAGACCATGATTGTAAACAATTTTCCTTCACTGTATTTTATTGTGGCTTGTGTACATAGTGTAAAGTTGTTAAGTATGCAGTGCCTCATTAACTTCCATGGAAGCCCCTAGTCTAGAAAGAGGGCACTTTCAGTTGTGTGGTTGCATAATTTCAGCCAATGTGAAGCTCTCAACCAATGACAGAAGGGAGCTTCTGATTATGAAACCCTGCCACTGAAACAGCTTGTGGTTTGGAGGGATAGACAGAGTAGAATAAATTGCATTAAATACGCACTATTTTATTTCAATTAAACATCATACATTCACTGTAGAGTTGGTTCAGATACTTTTGATTATATAAATTGGAGTCAGAATTGCTGAATTTGCACTTTAAGAGTGTTTTTTTTCTCCTCTCTATAATCCATCTCTTGTCTACCTTGCTGCCGCGGGGATGATGATTCAAGTTAAACCTTTAGAAGTCTGTGTGCATGTGGAAGCACAGAGACACAGAGACAGATCACCTTAGGGCCTGTGTTGTGGCATGGCTGTGTCAGGGCTGTGTTGGGACTTGTAGCAGCTGAGTCTTGACACTGAGCCCAGCAGCACCTGAGGGCCCCTAAGCATGCTATGGTGGCCTGTGTCAGGGCCGGCACAATAAGCTGACAGCGCCATTCGTCACTTTTGTTGCACTCTTGGGGTTGGTAAGAGATGGGATGGTACAAAGGTAAGTACTGAATTAAGAACTGAAGTAGGAAAAAGAAATCACTCAGTTTAGCCATTGACATCCAGCTTTCTGCCTCCACCCTGATAGTGAAGTCTTGTTTGTGGTGCTCACAGCAATGAAATCCACAAGTTTTCACAGCCAATAGAAGAAAGAAAACTGTTGACAGTGAATTCTGAGGATTAATGTATTATTTTTAGTTAGTAGGAGCAAATCAAAAAGGAAAATCCATTCATCTTTACCGAATTGGGGTTTGGGTGCAGAAATCTTAGACACAGCTATGTTAAAACTGGGGCAACTAAAACCAAAACTATAAAACATGCATTTTCTGATAATCCTAAAAGCAGGACATCATTTCTCAGTTCCTTCCAAATCTGTCAACGTTATGTTGATGGTTGGGTTTAGGTTGATCTAAATAGCTCTAATTGTGCCACAACTATGAGAATAAAACCTAGGTTGAAAAATACCAGAATCTTCCTTTAAAGGACCAGTGTGTAGAATTGTGTGGCATTAGTGGTAAAGTTGCAGACTTAACTTAACCAAGCCTGCAGGAGAAACCACTGTGGCTGCAAAACTCACAAAAACGCAAAAGGCCCTATTTAGAGCCAGTGTTTGGTTTGTCCATTCTGGGCTACTTTAGAAAACAATGGCAGATTCCGTAGAAGAGGACCTGCTCCCCCTGTGGATAAAAATGAAAGCACAACCAATTCTTATTTTCAGGTGATTATTCACATGGTCGCTAGTGGTCACTTGTCAGTTACACATTAGCTAACATAGATCATATTTAGGACTTAGACTAAGACAACAGATAATGTCATTTTTCTTGGTAGAACACTCTCTTACAGAATGATATTACAGCAGTGATTCAATTTACTGTATATCATAAAAGCTTTACATATGCTGCTCAACAAATGGGATCTGGTTGGCTCTCCTGCTAAAACTCCTGTTCCATACATAGTGGAGTAACAGTGTTTATTACATTTAGTTTGGATGAGCAGTGAGAGCCATGGTGGACAAAAACATATCTTTAAAAATCTACAGAAACTCCAAGGTACAAGATGTTTGATTGAGTGAGTGTACTGCTCACAGGTGCTTGTTTTTCTTCCAACCAAGCTTGACCCAAGATGGCATCAGTGAGGCAATTTGAAATGAATACAGCAAGGTAGAAAATTGGATTGTGGAAGCTGTTTTACAAGTCTGGACTGATCGATGCACACATGGCGCGCGCACAGAAAATCTTCTCTCAGGCTATCATTTCAACATAAGAGAGGAGAGGTGCCTCATTAGGAAAGCTGGCGTTGCCGAACTGAAGACTTCAGATAAACTTATCAGTATACAAGACCCATTTCAGGGGAGCATCCACAGAACACGACGCAGCCAATGTTGAATTTGTTTTCTTACTAAAAGTCAGAGCAAATGTTTTCCAGGCCCTCTACATGAGCAGACAAAGAGACAGTGGTAATCCCGGGAGTGTGTGCTGGATTGTTTACTACACGACCAGTCTCTTATTTTGACTCCGAGACTCTCTCACAAGGCCCAGAAACCGGGTCGCCACCGAGACGGCCAAGACAATGAAGAAGAAAGAGTCTCTCTGGTACACACAAACACAATGTGGCACACCCTCTGCCAATCTAGTCTCACCCTCTGTGTGACACTCAGTGAATCAAAGAGCTGACTTCATTAGTCCTCCAGATGCTTGTCCTATAATGACATTCAGCAGCACATGCACACTATGGAGGCTCAATTTAAAAAACAATGGTAAAGTGACACACATACACACACATGCACGCAACAGCCTCACGGACCAAAATGTGCCTTCACTTGATCTTTTTTTCACTTCTTCCTCAATTTCGATGTCGTTCACTCTCCCTCTTTTTCTGCTTCTTTAGTGAAATGTGAGACTCCGGGAGCATTCCTTTCTAAATAGCCTCTGAGAGAGTGAGGCTATGAGTGAGTGAGTGTGTGTACGTGTGTGTACGTGTGTGTAGGGGTGTTTGAGAAAGAGAGAGTGCAATAGATAAAGAGAGAGATGCCGTTTAGGGAGAATATGGTAGCAATGGGAGGTTTTTAAAAAATAAAAATAAAATTCAACACATGTTCTATTATTCATTCTGGATCTCCATTTAGACAAACAGGACAACATACAGACAAAAAGGACAAAAACATGTGCGGCCTAGTAGATGGGCTCACAAGCTGACACACTCACAGATTACAGCTGCAGCATGGCTCACCAGCTTCGGAACAGGAACACATTTATGTAAAAGCTAAATCTGTACACACATATGTACGGCCTCCGCGTGGCGTGTTGGCGGCGTGGCTGACAAGCCCGCCGGGACGGCCGCAGTTAATTAGTGCAAGATGTTTATTTTCATCTCTTTAATGATCAGGATGGACCCGCTCCACACGGACACCGATATGTTTTCCACCAACATACATCTGTTTGTGTCAGGATCAATCCGCTCTGACACATGCAACTCCCATCAGTCGACCCACCCGCCCCTCTCCCCAGACTAATACACACACACACACACACACACACACAGCTGGGCCTCCACCACAGGCATCAGGCTAAGGGACATAATTACCCAGGCTGCTTGTGACATTCCTGTTTAAGGGTCAGGGGGAGAAGCTGTCCCCCCTCCACCTCTTCTTCCCTCCTCTTTGCATGCACACACACACACACACATACATTCGTGCATGGCTGGCTGATTTACTTTTATGGAAACATTGCCAATAAAAAAGTCCAATACATAGAAACGCAACATAAAAGTGAAGGCAAAGTTAATTGACGCTAACACAAGATCACCACTGCATTAAAATTGCAGTATATTGCAACTTGAGTGTTATTTTTGTTACTTTCAGTTATGACAACATTGTGCTCACCGAAATCATGTCTGAGAACCCAGAATGAAAGAGGAGAAACACAAGCAGTGAGACCATCAGGTTGTAAACAAGCTAACGGTATCTTTTACAAACCTTTTTATTATCAATTTTTCCAACAACCAAACTTTATATGCCACCCTTGATCACATATCTTTGAGCAGCAAACAAACAGCAGAATGTGGCAAACCAATCCCCTCCTATATTTCTCTATTTTTCGCTCTACTTTTATCAAATGTTGTATATATAATATACCAATTTACTTTTGTTATCCATCATTTTACAAAAAGGAATAGGGGGAAACAGGGAATGCTAAACAAATAAATAAATAAATAATTAAGCCTACCCTTCACCATTACATTAATGTTTAAGCATGAGCCAGTTCTTCCTTCAGATTCCCAACACCACCGTACCTTAAAGCTGCAATAATATACAATGGGTGAAATGCTATGGAGTGTTAGTGTTGGTTTAATGCACCCACATTTTATCAACTTGTTTTCAGCAGCAGAACACCTGTATATCTGGCTGATTTTAACCCGCTTCACAAAACCTTTATTTATTCAAGTTAGCATAATGTGTTTTATTTTAGTGAATTCTCCCTTTAGTCACTCCCTCCCTCCTCACATCACTCCAGTAAGAACAGTAGTACTTTGGTGACATATGGCTCAGTGTTTCAGAACTGTAATGATTGGTTGATCTTATTTAAGGGAAAGTTGCAGTTTTGGGGCAAAACTGCCCAAAGGTTGCGCAGAAGTCACTGTGAATCGTTGAATTTGTGTGCATCGTTGCAATTGCAATATCGTAACTTCCTGGAGGGGCTGTTTAATACTGCATGGTTGTGTATCACTTTTCTGAAATTACTTTGTGTTTGGCGTAGTAAGGAGAGATTTCAGGAGAGATTTTCAAATACCATTTTTCACTTCCTGATACCTGATCTTTGTGTATCATCCAATACTGAGTACGGATCTGTTACGTGTGCATTAAAAAAATTGATATACTATATATCTCAAATATAGCTTGTTGTGCTGGCCCCAAGTGGCCCAAAAATATAAAGTATAAAAAGTTCTGTTCCAAGGAAATACTTGCAGACAAATTATTAAAGCTACATTATCTAAACCAAAAGTGAGCACACCAGGAAGTCAGTCTTTAAACTCTGAATTTCACCATGACTACCATCTGCTCAACTTTCCTGTGATGTCAAACTTCTTTTTAGTGATGCTGCCATGTTCCCAGATGTTCAGCAATTAACACTGTGAGTATATTATCATAACTGATAGAAATAATGGGCAAAACTATAAACTCTGGTTGTAATAAACTTAAAATGTTCTTTAAAAGAAATACAAATTCATGCAGTACTCCTGTGGCCTTCTCATCTGTACAAATTATCAGTGGTGTCCTTTATGTTCAACTCTCTTGCTAAACCATGTCACCTGGAGTGTGGAGGTGGGGGTAATCGGGGCACAGCAGGGGTCAGTGAGTGGCTGGGGGGCGACAGAGGTGGTGGGTGTGATGAAATTGGAAAAGCATGTGGAGATAGATGTGACTGCGAGATGGATCCAGACACTTCCAGATGCCCGGCCGCTGAGGGGCTGAGGGCAGCAGCAGAGCCACCCTCCCGGGGGACGTGACTCACCTGGAAGGAGGGCCAAGCACTGCCAGATGTGGAGGAAGCTGCCTGGGTCCCTCACGCCAAGCCCGTCTAACACTGTCTCGATTGTGCTACAGCATATGCTTCCAGTCAAGGGTGAAAAATGCAGGCACCAGCACATGCCAAAAGTCTTTCAAGCATAGCCCAGCAGTCAGCCTCCAGCCTTACACCCACTCTGATCCACACACACACACACACACACACACAACACACACACAGGGAGCAGATCCTCCCCGTCAGTGTAGTGCAGACATGTCACCACACAGCAAGTCAAGGCTGGTTAAACTGTAAAGCAGCTAGAAGGGACCCAGTCCAGACACCCAACCCTGGGGATAGCACTACACGGCCCTCACACACAGAACATGGGCCACCTCACCTCACCAAAACCAAAACCCTTGTTCAGGATGAAAGTGGGAAAAATGCGGACAGACGGGGGGGGGGGGGGGGGT